>NW_028295208.1:0-226180 GCF_964341445.2 Mesoplodon mirus
ACTGTGACTCAATGCTCAGCCTATACCAGAACACAGACACACACAAACACGCACTCATACATGGTTCACTGTGACTCAGTGAACCACCGATACCAAGACAAACACACACACAAACACACACGGCTAACTGTGACTCAGTGCCCAGTCTATACCGGAACACAAATACACACACACACATACATAGCTCACAGACTCAATGCACAGCCTGTACTACCACAAACAGCAGGCTCACTGTGACTCAGTGCACAGCCTGTACCAGCACAGACACACACACATGGCTCTCTGTGACTCAATGCACTGCCTATAGCAGCACACAAACACACACACGGACATACATGGCTCAGTGCGACACAATGCAGTCCATACCAGTACACACACAAGCCTCACTGTGACTGAATGCACGGCGTATACCTGCACACACACACACACACAGCTCACTGTGACTCAACGAACGCCCTGTAGCACCACACAAACACACATACAGGCCTCAGTGACTCAATGCAAAGCCCCTACCGGCACACACACACACACCTAAGTGTGACTCAATGCTCAGCCTATACCTGCGCACACAAACACACACATCTTAAGGTAACTCATGCACATTCCACACCATGAAATACAAAATACAAACACACACACATTCACGGCTCACTCTGACTCAATGCACTGTCCATACGAGCACACACACACAACTCATTGTGACCCAACGCACACTCTATACCAGCACACACACATAACTCACTGTGACACAGTGCACAGGCTATATCAGCACACAGACACACACACACAAGGCTCACTGTGACTCAGTGCACTGTGTGTAGCACCACACACACAAACACACAAACACACACATACACCTCAGTGAGTCAATGCAAAGCCCATACCAGCACACTCATACACACAGACACACACACACACCTTACTGTGTTTCAATGGTCAGCCTATACCAACACACATATACACACCATACTGTGACTCAGTGCACTCTCTGAACCATCACAAAGACACACACACACGCACGGCTCATTGTGACTGAATGCAGCGTCCATACCAGCAAATACACACCACCCATCTGTGACTCAGTGCTCAGACTATTCCAGCCCCCCCAACACGTCTCATTGTGACTCAACGCACGGCAAATACCAGTCCACACACACAGACACACACATACACAAACACACGGCTCACTGTGACTCAATGCACACTTTGTATCAACACACACACATACACACCTCCGTGACTCAATGCTCAGCCTGTATCATCACACACACACATGCATACACAAACACACATACACACACAAGGTTCACTGTGATACAATGCACAGCCTATAGCAGGACACACACACAGACACTCCTCACTGTGACTCAGTGCTCAGACTGTAATAGCCCCCCCACACACACATACACCTCACTGACTCAATGCAAAGCCCATACGAGCACACATGCACACATACACACACCTGATTCAATGCTCCACCCATACCAGTGCACACACACACACCCCAAACTGTGATTCAATGCTCAGCCTATACCAACACACACACACATACACACATACACACACACCTCATTGTGACTCAATGCACAGCCTATAGCAGCACACACACACACACACATGCTGACTGAGAGTCAATGCACAGTATATACGAGCACACACACACACAACTCATTGTGCCTCAATGTATAGTCAATACCAGCACACACACAGACACACATAACTCACTGTGACTCAGTTCACAGCCTATATCAGCACTCAGAAACACACACGGAAGGCTCACAGTGACCCAATACACAGTCTGTATCACCCCAGAAACACACAGACACACACACACACACACATACCCCTCAGTGACTCAATACAAAGCCATTACCAGCACACACACACACACACACACACCTGTGATTCAGTGCTCAGCCTAAACCAGCAGACACATATACACACACACACACACCTTACTGAGACTCAGTGCACCCCCTAGACCACTACGTACACACACACACACACACACACACGGCTAATTGTGACTCAATGGAGAGTCCATCCCAGCACATACACACATGCAACACACCTCACAGTGAATCAATGCTCAGACTATACTAGCCCACACCCCCACACACAACACACCTCACTGTGACTCAATACTCAGACTATACTAGCCCACACCCACACACACCCACATACACCTCACTGACTCAATGCACAGCCCATACGAGGACACATGCACACATACACACACCTAACTGATTCAATGCTCCACCCATACCAGTGTACACACACACATACCCCTAACTGTGATTCAATGCTCAGCCTATACCAACACACACACATACACACACACCTCATTGTGACTCAATGCACAGCCTATAGCAGCACACACACACACATGCTGACTGAGAGTCAATGCACAGTATATACGAGCACACACACACACAACTCATTGTGCCTCAATGTATAGTCAATACCAGCACACACACAGACACACATAACTCACTGTGACTCGGTTCACAGCCTATATCACCACTCAGACACACACACGCAAGGCTCACTGTGACTCAATGCACAGTCTGTAGCACCACACACACAGACACATACACCTCAGTGACTCAATGCAAAGCCCATACCAGCACACACACACACACACACGCTGTGACTCAATGCAAAGTCTATACGAGCACACATACAACTCATTGTGACTCAATGCACAGTCAATACCAGCACACACACAGACACACATAACTCACTGTGACTCAGTTCACAGCCTATATCACCACTCAGACACACACGCAAGGCTCACTGTGACTCAATGCACAGTCTGTAGCACCACACAAAAACACACACACATACTCACTATGACTCAATGCACAGTCTATACCAGCACACACACACACACACACACATAACTCACTGTGACTCAGTGCACAGGCTATATCATCACACAGACACACACACACAAGGCTGTGACCTAGTGAATAGTCTGTAGCACCACACACACACTGACACATACACCTCAGTGACTCAATGCAAAGCCCATACCAGCACACACAAACACATACACACACCTGTGATTCAATGCTCAGCCTAAACCAGCACACACATACACACACACACAGCTGTGACTCAATGCACACCCTAGACCACTACGTACACACACACACGCGGCTAATTGTGGCTCAAGAGAGTCCATACCAGCACATACACACACACAACACACCTCACTGTGACTCAATGCTCAGACTATACTAGCCCCCCCCACACACATACACCTCAGTGACTCAATGCAAAGCCCATACGAGCACACGTGCACACATACACACACTTAATTGATTCAGTGCTCCACCCATACCAGTGCAGACACACCCGTGATTCAATGCTCAGCCTATACCAGCACACACACACACACCTCATTGACTCAATGCACAGCCTACAGCAGTACACACACACACATGCTGTGACTCAATGCACAGTCTATACGAGCACACACACAGACACACGTAACTCACTGTGACTTAGTTCACAGCCTATATCAGCACTCAGATGTACACACGCAAGGCTCACAGTGACTCAATGCACAGTCTGTAGCACCACACACACACAGACACACACACCTCAGTGAGTCAATACAAAGCCCATAGCAGCACACACACTCCCACACCTGTGACTCAATGCTAAGCCTATAGCAGCACACATATACACACCATACTGTGACTCAGTGCACACTCTACACCATCACAAAGACACACACACACTCACGGCTCATTGTGACTGAATGCACCGTCCATACCAGCACATACACACACACAACACATCTGTCAGTCAATGCTCAGACTGTACAACCCACACACACAACACACGGTGCACTGTGACTCAATGCTCAGCCTATGCCAGAACACACACACACACAAACACACACTCATACATGGCTCACTGTGACTTAGTGAACCACCTATACCATCACACACACACACACACACACACAGAGACACCTCAGTGACTCAATGGAGAGCCCATACCAGCCCCCCCCCACACCTGTGATTCAGTGTGCAGCCTCTACCAGCACACACACACCATACTGTGACTCAACGCACACTCTACACCACCACATACACACACACACATACACACACATACGCATGCCTCTTTGTGACTCAATGTGCTGTCCATACCAGCACATATACACACACACAACACACCTCACTGTGACTCTATGCTGAGACCATAGTAGCCCCCCCCCCCACACACACGGCACACTGTGACTCAATTCTAAGCCTATACCAGCACATACAGAAACACACACACACCCCAGTGACTCAATGCAAAGTCCATACCAGCATACATACACACATATACGCAGCTAAGTGTGACTCGGTGCTCAGCCTGTACCAGCACACACACAGACACACACGCCACCCACACGGCTCTGTGACTCATTGCGGAGCCTGTACCAGCATAAAATCACGGCTCACTTATCACTCAATGCTTAGTCTGTAGCAGCACACACACACACACACACACACACACACACAAACACCTCACTGTGACTCAATGCAAAGCCCATACAGGCACACACACACACACCTGAGTCAATGCAGTCTTTACCAACACACACACACACACACACACCTGTGAGTCAATGCAGTCTTTACCAACACACACACACACACACGCATGGCTTAATGTGACTCAACGCACAGCCTATACCATCACATACACACACGAAGACACACAGGCACGGCTCACTGTTAATCAATGCACAGTCCATACCAACACATACACACACACACAGGCACCTTACTGTAACTAAATTCACATTGTATACCAGCACAGACACACAGAAACATGCATTCACACATGGCTCACTGTGAATCAATGAACCGTCTACACCATCACACACATACAGACACACACACACACACGGCTCACTGTGACTCAATGCACTGCCGAAAGCAGCACACAAACACACACAGACATACATGGCTCACTGTGACACAATGTAGTCCATACGAGTACACACACAAGCCTCACTGTGACTGAATGCACGGCGTATACCTGCACATACACACACAGCTCACTGTGACTCAATGCACATTCTATACCATCACACACACACTCACATACAAAGCTCACTGTGACTCATTGCACAGCCTATAGCAGTACACACACACACACACACGTCTCAATTTGACTCAATGAACAGTCTGTAGCACCACACAAACACACATACAGGCCTCAGTGCCTCTGCAAAGCCCATACCAGCACACACACACACACAAGTGTGACTGAGTGCTCAGCCTGTACCAGCACACACACACACACCTTACAGTAACTCATGCACATTCCACAACATGAACTACAAACACACACACACATGCACCACTCACTGTGACTCAATGCTCAGACTCTACCAGCCACCCCCCACCACACACACACATAACCACGATGCACTGTGACTCAATGCTCTGCCTATACCAGCAATACAGAAACACACACAGACACGTCAGTGACTCAATGCAAAGCCCATACCAGCACACTCACACACACACAAACACACGGCTCACTGTGACAGAATGCACAGCTTATGTCTTCACACACACAACCTGATTCAATGCTCAGCCTCTACCAGCACACACACACACACACGCATGGCTCATTGTGACTCAATGTACATTTTATACCAGCACAAACACACACACACCTCACTGTAACTCAATGCTCAGACTGTACTACCCACACACACAACATACACACACACGGTGCACAGTGACTCAATGCTCAGCCTATACCAGAACACACACACACACACACAAACAGGCACTCATACATGGCTCACTGTGACTCAGTGAACCACCTATACCATCACACACACATGCGGCTCAATGTGACTCAAAGCCTATAGCAGCACACGCACACACTCACAAACACCCCTCTGTGACTCACTGCACAGCCTATACCAGCGCTCACACACACACACACACAGAGCTGTGAATCAATGCACAGTCTATGGTAGCACACATACACACACACACACACAGCTCAGTGACTCAATGCAAAGCCTATACTAGCACATGCACCCCCCCACACACACACCTCACTGTGACTCAATGCACAGCCTATACCAGCATGCACACACACACACACAGCTGTGACTCAGTGCACAGTCTATACCAGCACATGCACACACACGCATGCACGGCTCAGTGTGATTCAGTGCACCATCCATACCAGCACATACACACATGCACACGCACCTCACTGTGACTCAATTCTCAGACTATACCAGCACACACACACACGGCACACTGTGACTCAATGCTCAGCCTATACCAGAACACAGACACACACAAACACGCACTCATACATGGTTCACTGTGACTCAGTGAACCACCGATACCAAGACAAACACACACACAAACACACACGGCTAACTGTGACTCAGTGCCCAGTCTATACCGGAACACAAATACACACACACACATACATAGCTCACAGACTCAATGCACAGCCTGTACTACCACAAACAGCAGGCTCACTGTGACTCAGTGCACAGCCTGTACCAGCACAGACACACACACATGGCTCTCTGTGACTCAATGCACTGCCTATAGCAGCACACAAACACACACACGGACATACATGGCTCAGTGCAACACAATGCAGTCCATACCAGTACACACACAAGCCTCACTGTGACTGAATGCACGGCGTATACCTGCACACACACACACACACAGCTCACTGTGACTCAACGAACGCCCTGTAGCACCACACAAACACACATACAGGCCTCAGTGACTCAATGCAAAGCCCCTACCGGCACACACACACACACCTAAGTGTGACGCAATGCTCAGCCTATACTTGCGCACACAAACACACACATCTTAAGGTAACTCATGCACATTCCACACCATGAAATACAAAATACAAACACACACACATTCACGGCTCACTCTGACTCAATGCACTGTCCATACGAGCACATACACACACAGCACACACCTCACTGTGACTCAATGATCTGATTATATGAGCACACTCATACACACACACACACACAAACACCCCTCACTGTGACTCACTGCACAACCTATACCAGCGTGGACACACACAAACACACATGCTCACTGTGACTAAATGCACAGTCTATACGAGCACACACACACACAACTCATTGTGACCCAACGCACACTCTATACCAGCACACACACATAACTCACTGTGACACAGTGCACAGGCTATATCAGCACACAGACACACACACACAAGGCTCACTGTGACTCAGTGCACTGTGTGTCGCACCACACACACAAACACACACATACACCTCAGTGAGTCAATGCAAAGCCCATACCAGCACACTCATACACACAGACACACACACACACACCTTACTTTGTTTCAATGGTCAGCCTATACCAACACACATATACACACCATACTGTGACTCAGTGCACTCTCTGAACCATCACAAAGACACACACACACGCACGGCTCATTGTGACTGAATGCAGCGTCCATACCAGCAAATACACACCACCCATCTGTGACTCAGTGCTCAGACTATTCCAGCCCCCCCAACACGTCTCATTGTGACTCAACGCACGGCAAATACCAGTCCACACACACAGACACACACATACACAAACACACGGCTCACTGTGACTCAATGCACACTTTGTATCAACACACACACATACACACCTCCGTGACTCAATGCTCAGCCTGTATCATCACACACACACATGCATACACAAACACACATACACACACAAGGTTCACTGTGATACAGTGCACAGCCTATAGCAGGACACACACACAGACACACGTCACTGTGACTCAAAGCACAGCCTATACCAGCACATACACACGAAAACACACTTTACTGTGACTCAATGCACAGCCTAATGCAGCACACACACACACACACACACACACCGCTCACTGTGACACAATGCACCACCTATACCAGCATGCAAACATGGCTCACTGTGACTCAGTGCACCATCCTTACCTACACACACACACACACGGCTCACTGTGACTCAATGCACAGTTTGTATCAACACACACACATACACACCTCCGTGACTCAATGCTTAGCCTGTATCATCACACACACACATGCATACACAAACACACATACACACACAAGGTTCACTGTGATACAATGCACAGCCTATAGCAGGACACACACACAGACACTCCTCACTGTGACTCAGTGCTCAGAATGTAATAGCCCCCACACACACACATACACCTCACTGACTCAATGCAAAGCCCATACGAGCACACATGCACACATACACACACCTGCTGACTGTGACTCAATGCACAGTGTATACGAGCACACACACACAACTCATTGTGACTCAGTGCACAGTCAATACCAGCACACACAGACACACATAACTCACTGTGACTCAGTGCACAGTCTGTAGCCCGCCCACACACACATCAGGGACTCAATGAAAAGCCCATACCGGCGCGCACACACACACACACATACACACCTAAACGTGATTCAATGCTCAGCCTCTACCAGCACACACACAAACACACACACACACACACACGCATGGCTCCTTGTGGTTCAATGTACATTTCATACCAGCACAGATACACACAACACATCTCACTGTAACTCAATGCTCAGACTGTACTACCAACACACACAACACACACACACGGCGCACTATGACTCAAAGCTCAGGCTCTACCAGAACACACACACACACACAAACACGCACTCATACATGGCTCACTGTGACTCAATGAACCAGTTATGCCATCACACACACACACACACAAACACACGGCTCACTGTGACTCAGTGCACAGTGTACACCTTTCCCGACTCCCACACACATGGCTCACTGTGACTCAATGCCCAGCTTATATCATTACACACACACACATACACACGTGGCTCACTGTGACTCAGTGCACTGCCTAAAGCAGCACAGAAACACGCACATGGACATACATGGCTCACTGTGACACAATGCACAGCCCAAACCAGTACACACACAAACCTCACTGTGACTGAATGCACAGCGTATACTGCACACACATACACAAACACAGAGCTCACTGTGACGCAATGCACAGCCTATACCAGTACACACGCATACACACGTCTCAATTTGACTCAATGAACAGCCTATAGCACCACACAGACACACATACAGGCTTCAGTGACTCAATGCAAAGCCCATTACCGACACACACACACACACACACACCTAAATGTGACTCAGTGCTCAGCCTGTACCAGCACACACAAACACACTCACCTTACAGTAACTCACGCACATTCCACACCATGAAATACAAACACACACACAGAGAGATATGCACAGCTCAATGAGACTCAATGCGCTGTCCATAATAGCAAATACACGCACACAGCACACCTCACTGTGACTCAATGATCTGATTATACCAGCACACTCACACACACACACACACACAAACACATGGCTCACTGTGACTCAGTGCACCGTATGCCTGCCCCCAGTCCCAGACACACATGGCTCACTGTGAATGAATGCACAGCCTATATCTTCACAACACATACACATACACACACACACACACACACACACACACACCCCTCAGGGACTCAATGCAAAGCCCATACCAGCACACACACACATATACACACACTGAACTGTGACTCAATGCTCAGATTATACCAGCACAGACACAGAAACACATGACTCACTGTAACTCAGTGCAGAGCATATACCAGCCCCCCCCCCACGGCTCACTGTGACTCAATGCACAGCCTATAGCAGCACACACACACACGCTCACTGTGACTCCATGCACAGTCAATACCAGCACACACACACACATAACTCACTGTGACTCAGTTCACAGCCTATATCAGCACTCACACACACACACACACATGCTGAGAGTCAATGCACAGTGTATACAAGCACACACACACAACTCATTGTGCCTCAATGCACAATGACTCAATGCACTGTGACTCAATGCACAGTCCGTAGCCCCCCCACACACAACTCAGTGACTCAATGCAAAGCCCATTCCAGCGCACACAGACACACATAAACACACACACACCTAACTGTGATTCAATGCTCAGCCTCTACCAGCACACACACACACACAAACCCCCCCCCACACACACATACCACATCTCACTGTAACTCAATGCTCAGACTGTACTACCCACACACACAACATACACACACACGGTGCACTGTGACTGAATGCTCAGCCTATAGCAGCACACACACACACATGCTCCCTATGACTCAATGCAGTCTATACGAGCACACACACACACAAATCATTGTGACTCCATGCACAGTCAATACCAGCACACACAGACACACATAACTCGTGACTCAGTTCACAGCCGATATCAGCACTCAAACACACACAAGGCTCACTGTGACTCAATGCACAGTCTGTAGCACCACACAAAAACACACACACATACTCACTGTGACTCAATGCAGAGTCTATACCAGCACACACACACACACACAAAACTCATTGTGACTCCATGCACAGTCAATACCAGCACACACACACTCACATACAAAGCTCACTGTGACTCATTGCACAGCCTATAGCAGTACACACACACACGTCTCAATTTGACTCAATGAACAGTGTGTAGCACCACACAAACACACATACAGGCCTCAGTGCCTCTGCAAAGCCCATACCAGCACACACACACACACAAGTGTGACTGAGTGCTCAGCCTGTACCAGCACACACACACACACCTTACAGTAACTCATGCACATTCCACAACATGAACTACAAACACACACACACATGCACCACTCACTGTGACTCAATGCTCAGACTCTACCAGCCACCCCCACCACACACACACATAACCACGACGCACTGTGACTCAATGCTCTGCCTATACCAGCAATACAGAAACACACACAGACACGTCAGTGACTCAATGCAAAGCCCATACCAGCACACTCACACACACACAAACACACGGCTCACTGTGACAGAATGCACAGCTTATGTCTTCACACACACAACCTGATTCAATGCTCAGCCTCTACCAGCACACACACACACACACGCATGGCTCATTGTGACTCAATGTACATTTTATACCAGCACAAACACACACACACCTCACTGTAACTCAATGCTCAGACTGTACTACCCACACACACAACATACACACACACGGTGCACAGTGACTCAATGCTCAGCCTATACCAGAACACACACACACACACACAAACAGGCACTCATACATGGCTCACCTATACCATCACACACACATGCGGCTCAATGTGACTCAAAGCCTATAGCAGCACACGCACACACTCACAAACACCCCTCTGTGACTCACTGCACAGCCTATACCAGCGCTCACACACACACACACACAGAGCTGTGAATCAATGCACAGTCTATGGTAGCACATACACACACACACACACAGCTCAGTGACTCAATGCAAAGCCTATACTAGCACATGCACCCCCCCACACACACACCTCACTGTGACTCAATGCACAGCCTATACCAGCATGCACACACACACACACAGCTGTGACTCAGTGCACAGTCTATACCAGCACATGCACACACACGCATGCACGGCTCAGTGTGATTCAGTGCACCATCCATACCAGCACATACACACATGCACACGCACCTCACTGTGACTCAATTCTCAGACTATACCAGCACACACACACACGGCACACTGTGACTCAATGCTCAGCCTATACCAGAACACAGACACACACAAACACGCACTCATACATGGTTCACTGTGACTCAGTGAACCACCGATACCAAGACAAACACACACACAAACACACACGGCTAACTGTGACTCAGTGCCCAGTCTATACCGGAACACAAATACACACACACACATACATAGCTCACAGACTCAATGCACAGCCTGTACTACCACAAACAGCAGGCTCACTGTGACTCAGTGCACAGCCTGTACCAGCACAGACACACACACATGGCTCTCTGTGACTCAATGCACTGCCTATAGCAGCACACAAACACACACACGGACATACATGGCTCAGTGCGACACAATGCAGTCCATACCAGTACACACACAAGCCTCACTGTGACTGAATGCACGGCGTATACCTGCACACACACACACACACAGCTCACTGTGACTCAACGAACGCCCTGTAGCACCACACAAACACACATACAGGCCTCAGTGACTCAATGCAAAGCCCCTACCGGCACACACACACACACCTAAGTGTGACTCAATGCTCAGCCTATACCTGCGCACACAAACACACACATCTTAAGGTAACTCATGCACATTCCACACCATGAAATACAAAATACAAACACACACACATTCACGGCTCACTCTGACTCAATGCACTGTCCATACGAGCACACACACACAACTCATTGTGACCCAACGCACACTCTATACCAGCACACACACATAACTCACTGTGACACAGTGCACAGGCTATATCAGCACACAGACACACACACACAAGGCTCACTGTGACTCAGTGCACTGTGTGTAGCACCACACACACAAACACACAAACACACACATACACCTCAGTGAGTCAATGCAAAGCCCATACCAGCACACTCATACACACAGACACACACACACACCTTACTGTGTTTCAATGGTCAGCCTATACCAACACACATATACACACCATACTGTGACTCAGTGCACTCTCTGAACCATCACAAAGACACACACACACGCACGGCTCATTGTGACTGAATGCAGCGTCCATACCAGCAAATACACACCACCCATCTGTGACTCAGTGCTCAGACTATTCCAGCCCCCCCAACACGTCTCATTGTGACTCAACGCACGGCAAATACCAGTCCACACACACAGACACACACATACACAAACACACGGCTCACTGTGACTCAATGCACACTTTGTATCAACACACACACATACACACCTCCGTGACTCAATGCTCAGCCTGTATCATCACACACACACATGCATACACAAACACACATACACACACAAGGTTCACTGTGATACAATGCACAGCCTATAGCAGGACACACACACAGACACTCCTCACTGTGACTCAGTGCTCAGACTGTAATAGCCCCCCCACACACACATACACCTCACTGACTCAATGCAAAGCCCATACGAGCACACATGCACACATACACACACCTGATTCAATGCTCCACCCATACCAGTGCACACACACACACCCCAAACTGTGATTCAATGCTCAGCCTATACCAACACACACACACATACACACATACACACACACCTCATTGTGACTCAATGCACAGCCTATAGCAGCACACACACACACACACATGCTGACTGAGAGTCAATGCACAGTATATACGAGCACACACACACACAACTCATTGTGCCTCAATGTATAGTCAATACCAGCACACACACAGACACACATAACTCACTGTGACTCAGTTCACAGCCTATATCAGCACTCAGAAACACACACGGAAGGCTCACAGTGACCCAATACACAGTCTGTATCACCCCAGAAACACACAGACACACACACACACACACATACCCCTCAGTGACTCAATACAAAGCCATTACCAGCACACACACACACACACACACACCTGTGATTCAGTGCTCAGCCTAAACCAGCAGACACATATACACACACACACACACCTTACTGAGACTCAGTGCACCCCCTAGACCACTACGTACACACACACACACACACACACACGGCTAATTGTGACTCAATGGAGAGTCCATCCCAGCACATACACACATGCAACACACCTCACAGTGAATCAATGCTCAGACTATACTAGCCCACACCCCCACACACAACACACCTCACTGTGACTCAATACTCAGACTATACTAGCCCACACCCACACACACCCACATACACCTCACTGACTCAATGCACAGCCCATACGAGGACACATGCACACATACACACACCTAACTGATTCAATGCTCCACCCATACCAGTGTACACACACACATACCCCTAACTGTGATTCAATGCTCAGCCTATACCAACACACACACATACACACACACCTCATTGTGACTCAATGCACAGCCTATAGCAGCACACACACACACATGCTGACTGAGAGTCAATGCACAGTATATACGAGCACACACACACACAACTCATTGTGCCTCAATGTATAGTCAATACCAGCACACACACAGACACACATAACTCACTGTGACTCGGTTCACAGCCTATATCACCACTCAGACACACACACGCAAGGCTCACTGTGACTCAATGCACAGTCTGTAGCACCACACACACACACACATACACCTCAGTGACTCAATGCAAAGCCCATACCAGCACACACACACACACACACGCTGTGACTCAATGCAAAGTCTATACGAGCACACATACAACTCATTGTGACTCAATGCACAGTCAATACCAGCACACACACAGACACACATAACTCACTGTGACTCAGTTCACAGCCTATATCACCACTCAGACACACACGCAAGGCTCACTGTGACTCAATGCACAGTCTGTAGCACCACACAAAAACACACACACATACTCACTATGACTCAATGCACAGTCTATACCAGCACACACACACACACACACACATAACTCACTGTGACTCAGTGCACAGGCTATATCATCACACAGACACACACACACAAGGCTGTGACCTAGTGAATAGTCTGTAGCACCACACACACACTGACACATACACCTCAGTGACTCAATGCAAAGCCCATACCAGCACACACAAACACATACACACACCTGTGATTCAATGCTCAGCCTAAACCAGCACACACATACACACACACACAGCTGTGACTCAATGCACACCCTAGACCACTACGTACACACACACACGCGGCTAATTGTGGCTCAAGAGAGTCCATACCAGCACATACACACACACAACACACCTCACTGTGACTCAATGCTCAGACTATACTAGCCCCCCCCACACACATACACCTCAGTGACTCAATGCAAAGCCCATACGAGCACACGTGCACACATACACACACTTAATTGATTCAGTGCTCCACCCATACCAGTGCAGACACACCCGTGATTCAATGCTCAGCCTATACCAGCACACACACACACACCTCATTGACTCAATGCACAGCCTACAGCAGTACACACACACACATGCTGTGACTCAATGCACAGTCTATACGAGCACACACACAGACACACGTAACTCACTGTGACTTAGTTCACAGCCTATATCAGCACTCAGATGTACACACGCAAGGCTCACAGTGACTCAATGCACAGTCTGTAGCACCACACACACACAGACACACACACCTCAGTGAGTCAATACAAAGCCCATAGCAGCACACACACTCCCACACCTGTGACTCAATGCTAAGCCTATAGCAGCACACATATACACACCATACTGTGACTCAGTGCACACTCTACACCATCACAAAGACACACACACACTCACGGCTCATTGTGACTGAATGCACCGTCCATACCAGCACATACACACACACAACACATCTGTCAGTCAATGCTCAGACTGTACAACCCACACACACAACACACGGTGCACTGTGACTCAATGCTCAGCCTATGCCAGAACACACACACACACAAACACACACTCATACATGGCTCACTGTGACTTAGTGAACCACCTATACCATCACACACACACACACACACACACAGAGACACCTCAGTGACTCAATGGAGAGCCCATACCAGCCCCCCCCCACACCTGTGATTCAGTGTGCAGCCTCTACCAGCACACACACACCATACTGTGACTCAACGCACACTCTACACCACCACATACACACACACACATACACACACATACGCATGCCTCTTTGTGACTCAATGTGCTGTCCATACCAGCACATATACACACACACAACACACCTCACTGTGACTCTATGCTGAGACCATAGTAGCCCCCCCACACACACACACACGGCACACTGTGACTCAATTCTAAGCCTATACCAGCACATACAGAAACACACACACACCCCAGTGACTCAATGCAAAGTCCATACCAGCATACATACACACATATACGCAGCTAAGTGTGACTCGGTGCTCAGCCTGTACCAGCACACACACAGACACACACGCCACCCACACGGCTCTGTGACTCATTGCGGAGCCCGTACCAGCATAAAATCACGGCTCACTTATCACTCAATGCTTAGTCTGTAGCAGCACACACACACACACACACACACACAAACAAACACCTCACTGTGACTCAATGCAAAGCCCATACAGGCACACACACACACACCTGAGTCAATGCAGTCTTTACCAACACACACACACACACACACACCTGTGAGTCAATGCAGTCTTTACCAACACACACACACACACGCATGGCTTAATGTGACTCAACGCACAGCCTATACCATCACATACACACACGAAGACACACAGGCACGGCTCACTGTTAATCAATGCACAGTCCATACCAACACATACACACACACACAGGCACCTTACTGTAACTAAATTCACATTGTATACCAGCACAGACACACAGAAACATGCATTCACACATGGCTCACTGTGAATCAATGAACCGTCTACACCATCACACACATACAGACACACACACACACACGGCTCACTGTGACTCAATGCACTGCCGAAAGCAGCACACAAACACACACAGACATACATGGCTCACTGTGACACAATGTAGTCCATACGAGTACACACACAAGCCTCACTGTGACTGAATGCACGGCGTATACCTGCACATACACACACAGCTCACTGTGACTCAATGCACATTCTATACCATCACACACACACTCACATACAAAGCTCACTGTGACTCATTGCACAGCCTATAGCAGTACACACACACACACACACGTCTCAATTTGACTCAATGAACAGTCTGTAGCACCACACAAACACACATACAGGCCTCAGTGCCTCTGCAAAGCCCATACCAGCACACACACACACACAAGTGTGACTGAGTGCTCAGCCTGTACCAGCACACACACACACACCTTACAGTAACTCATGCACATTCCACAACATGAACTACAAACACACACACACATGCACCACTCACTGTGACTCAATGCTCAGACTCTACCAGCCACCCCCCACCACACACACACATAACCACGATGCACTGTGACTCAATGCTCTGCCTATACCAGCAATACAGAAACACACACAGACACGTCAGTGACTCAATGCAAAGCCCATACCAGCACACTCACACACACACAAACACACGGCTCACTGTGACAGAATGCACAGCTTATGTCTTCACACACACAACCTGATTCAATGCTCAGCCTCTACCAGCACACACACACACACACGCATGGCTCATTGTGACTCAATGTACATTTTATACCAGCACAAACACACACACACCTCACTGTAACTCAATGCTCAGACTGTACTACCCACACACACAACATACACACACACGGTGCACAGTGACTCAATGCTCAGCCTATACCAGAACACACACACACACACACAAACAGGCACTCATACATGGCTCACTGTGACTCAGTGAACCACCTATACCATCACACACACATGCGGCTCAATGTGACTCAAAGCCTATAGCAGCACACGCACACACTCACAAACACCCCTCTGTGACTCACTGCACAGCCTATACCAGCGCTCACACACACACACACACAGAGCTGTGAATCAATGCACAGTCTATGGTAGCACACATACACACACACACACACAGCTCAGTGACTCAATGCAAAGCCTATACTAGCACATGCACCCCCCCACACACACACCTCACTGTGACTCAATGCACAGCCTATACCAGCATGCACACACACACACACAGCTGTGACTCAGTGCACAGTCTATACCAGCACATGCACACACACGCATGCACGGCTCAGTGTGATTCAGTGCACCATCCATACCAGCACATACACACATGCACACGCACCTCACTGTGACTCAATTCTCAGACTATACCAGCACACACACACACGGCACACTGTGACTCAATGCTCAGCCTATACCAGAACACAGACACACACAAACACGCACTCATACATGGTTCACTGTGACTCAGTGAACCACCGATACCAAGACAAACACACACACAAACACACACGGCTAACTGTGACTCAGTGCCCAGTCTATACCGGAACACAAATACACACACACACATACATAGCTCACAGACTCAATGCACAGCCTGTACTACCACAAACAGCAGGCTCACTGTGACTCAGTGCACAGCCTGTACCAGCACAGACACACACACATGGCTCTCTGTGACTCAATGCACTGCCTATAGCAGCACACAAACACACACACGGACATACATGGCTCAGTGCAACACAATGCAGTCCATACCAGTACACACACAAGCCTCACTGTGACTGAATGCACGGCGTATACCTGCACACACACACACACACAGCTCACTGTGACTCAACGAACGCCCTGTAGCACCACACAAACACACATACAGGCCTCAGTGACTCAATGCAAAGCCCCTACCGGCACACACACACACACCTAAGTGTGACGCAATGCTCAGCCTATACTTGCGCACACAAACACACACATCTTAAGGTAACTCATGCACATTCCACACCATGAAATACAAAATACAAACACACACACATTCACGGCTCACTCTGACTCAATGCACTGTCCATACGAGCACATACACACACAGCACACACCTCACTGTGACTCAATGATCTGATTATATGAGCACACTCATACACACACACACACACAAACACCCCTCACTGTGACTCACTGCACAACCTATACCAGCGTGGACACACACAAACACACATGCTCACTGTGACTAAATGCACAGTCTATACGAGCACACACACACACAACTCATTGTGACCCAACGCACACTCTATACCAGCACACACACATAACTCACTGTGACACAGTGCACAGGCTATATCAGCACACAGACACACACACACAAGGCTCACTGTGACTCAGTGCACTGTGTGTCGCACCACACACACAAACACACACATACACCTCAGTGAGTCAATGCAAAGCCCATACCAGCACACTCATACACACAGACACACACACACACACCTTACTTTGTTTCAATGGTCAGCCTATACCAACACACATATACACACCATACTGTGACTCAGTGCACTCTCTGAACCATCACAAAGACACACACACACGCACGGCTCATTGTGACTGAATGCAGCGTCCATACCAGCAAATACACACCACCCATCTGTGACTCAGTGCTCAGACTATTCCAGCCCCCCCAACACGTCTCATTGTGACTCAACGCACGGCAAATACCAGTCCACACACACAGACACACACATACACAAACACACGGCTCACTGTGACTCAATGCACACTTTGTATCAACACACACACATACACACCTCCGTGACTCAATGCTCAGCCTGTATCATCACACACACACATGCATACACAAACACACATACACACACAAGGTTCACTGTGATACAGTGCACAGCCTATAGCAGGACACACACACAGACACACGTCACTGTGACTCAAAGCACAGCCTATACCAGCACATACACACGAAAACACACTTTACTGTGACTCAATGCACAGCCTAATGCAGCACACACACACACACACACACACACCGCTCACTGTGACACAATGCACCACCTATACCAGCATGCAAACATGGCTCACTGTGACTCAGTGCACCATCCTTACCTACACACACACACACGGCTCACTGTGACTCAATGCACAGTTTGTATCAACACACACACATACACACCTCCGTGACTCAATGCTTAGCCTGTATCATCACACACACATGCATACACAAACACACATACACACACAAGGTTCACTGTGATACAATGCACAGCCTATAGCAGGACACACACACAGACACTCCTCACTGTGACTCAGTGCTCAGAATGTAATAGCCCCCACACACACACATACACCTCACTGACTCAATGCAAAGCCCATACGAGCACACATGCACACATACACACACCTGCTGACTGTGACTCAATGCACAGTGTATACGAGCACACACACACAACTCATTGTGACTCAGTGCACAGTCAATACCAGCACACACAGACACACATAACTCACTGTGACTCAGTGCACAGTCTGTAGCCCGCCCACACACACATCAGGGACTCAATGAAAAGCCCATACCGGCGCGCACACACACACACACATACACACCTAAACGTGATTCAATGCTCAGCCTCTACCAGCACACACACAAACACACACACACACACACACGCATGGCTCCTTGTGGTTCAATGTACATTTCATACCAGCACAGATACACACAACACATCTCACTGTAACTCAATGCTCAGACTGTACTACCAACACACACAACACACACACACGGCGCACTATGACTCAAAGCTCAGGCTCTACCAGAACACACACACACACACAAACACGCACTCATACATGGCTCACTGTGACTCAATGAACCAGTTATGCCATCACACACACACACACACAAACACACGGCTCACTGTGACTCAGTGCACAGTGTACACCTTTCCCGACTCCCACACACATGGCTCACTGTGACTCAATGCCCAGCTTATATCATTACACACACACACATACACACGTGGCTCACTGTGACTCAGTGCACTGCCTAAAGCAGCACAGAAACACGCACATGGACATACATGGCTCACTGTGACACAATGCACAGCCCAAACCAGTACACACACAAACCTCACTGTGACTGAATGCACAGCGTATACTGCACACACATACACAAACACAGAGCTCACTGTGACGCAATGCACAGCCTATACCAGTACACACGCATACACACGTCTCAATTTGACTCAATGAACAGCCTATAGCACCACACAGACACACATACAGGCTTCAGTGACTCAATGCAAAGCCCATTACCGACACACACACACACACACACACCTAAATGTGACTCAGTGCTCAGCCTGTACCAGCACACACAAACACACTCACCTTACAGTAACTCACGCACATTCCACACCATGAAATACAAACACACACACAGAGAGATATGCACAGCTCAATGAGACTCAATGCGCTGTCCATAATAGCAAATACACGCACACAGCACACCTCACTGTGACTCAATGATCTGATTATACCAGCACACTCACACACACACACACACACAAACACATGGCTCACTGTGACTCAGTGCACCGTATGCCTGCCCCCAGTCCCAGACACACATGGCTCACTGTGAATGAATGCACAGCCTATATCTTCACAACACATACACATACACACACACACACACACACACACACACACACCCCTCAGGGACTCAATGCAAAGCCCATACCAGCACACACACACATATACACACACTGAACTGTGACTCAATGCTCAGATTATACCAGCACAGACACAGAAACACATGACTCACTGTAACTCAGTGCAGAGCATATACCAGCCCCCCCCCCACGGCTCACTGTGACTCAATGCACAGCCTATAGCAGCACACACACACACGCTCACTGTGACTCCATGCACAGTCAATACCAGCACACACACACACATAACTCACTGTGACTCAGTTCACAGCCTATATCAGCACTCACACACACACACACACATGCTGAGAGTCAATGCACAGTGTATACAAGCACACACACACAACTCATTGTGCCTCAATGCACAATGACTCAATGCACTGTGACTCAATGCACAGTCCGTAGCCCCCCCACACACAACTCAGTGACTCAATGCAAAGCCCATTCCAGCGCACACAGACACACATAAACACACACACACCTAACTGTGATTCAATGCTCAGCCTCTACCAGCACACACACACACACAAACCCCCCCCCCACACACATACCACATCTCACTGTAACTCAATGCTCAGACTGTACTACCCACACACACAACATACACACACACGGTGCACTGTGACTGAATGCTCAGCCTATAGCAGCACACACACACACATGCTCCCTATGACTCAATGCAGTCTATACGAGCACACACACACACAAATCATTGTGACTCCATGCACAGTCAATACCAGCACACACAGACACACATAACTCGTGACTCAGTTCACAGCCGATATCAGCACTCAAACACACACAAGGCTCACTGTGACTCAATGCACAGTCTGTAGCACCACACAAAAACACACACACATACTCACTGTGACTCAATGCAGAGTCTATACCAGCACACACACACACACACAAAACTCATTGTGACTCCATGCACAGTCAATACCAGCACACACACACTCACATACAAAGCTCACTGTGACTCATTGCACAGCCTATAGCAGTACACACACACACGTCTCAATTTGACTCAATGAACAGTGTGTAGCACCACACAAACACACATACAGGCCTCAGTGACTCTGCAAAGCCCATACCAGCACACACACACACACAAGTGTGACTGAGTGCTCAGCCTGTACCAGCACACACACACACACCTTACAGTAACTCATGCACATTCCACAACATGAACTACAAACACACACACACATGCACCACTCACTGTGACTCAATGCTCAGACTCTACCAGCCACCCCCACCACACACACACATAACCACGACGCACTGTGACTCAATGCTCTGCCTATACCAGCAATACAGAAACACACACAGACACCTCAGTGACTCAATGCAAAGCCCATACCAGCACACTCACACACACACAAACACACGGCTCACTGTGACAGAATGCACAGCTTATGTCTTCACACACACAACCTGATTCAATGCTCAGCCTCTACCAGCACACACACACACACACGCATGGCTCATTGTGACTCAATGTACATTTTATACCAGCACAAACACACACACACCTCACTGTAACTCAATGCTCAGACTGTACTACCCACACACACAACATACACACACACGGTGCACAGTGACTCAATGCTCAGCCTATACCAGAACACACACACACACACACAAACAGGCACTCATACATGGCTCACCTATACCATCACACACACATGCGGCTCAATGTGACTCAAAGCCTATAGCAGCACACGCACACACTCACAAACACCCCTCTGTGACTCACTGCACAGCCTATACCAGCGCTCACACACACACACACACAGAGCTGTGAATCAATGCACAGTCTATGGTAGCACATACACACACACACACACAGCTCAGTGACTCAATGCAAAGCCTATACTAGCACATGCACCCCCCCACACACACACCTCACTGTGACTCAATGCACAGCCTATACCAGCATGCACACACACACACACAGCTGTGACTCAGTGCACAGTCTATACCAGCACATGCACACACACGCATGCACGGCTCAGTGTGATTCAGTGCACCATCCATACCAGCACATACACACATGCACACGCACCTCACTGTGACTCAATTCTCAGACTATACCAGCACACACACACACGGCACACTGTGACTCAATGCTCAGCCTATACCAGAACACAGACACACACAAACACGCACTCATACATGGTTCACTGTGACTCAGTGAACCACCGATACCAAGACAAACACACACACAAACACACACGGCTAACTGTGACTCAGTGCCCAGTCTATACCGGAACACAAATACACACACACACATACATAGCTCACAGACTCAATGCACAGCCTGTACTACCACAAACAGCAGGCTCACTGTGACTCAGTGCACAGCCTGTACCAGCACAGACACACACACATGGCTCTCTGTGACTCAATGCACTGCCTATAGCAGCACACAAACACACACACGGACATACATGGCTCAGTGCGACACAATGCAGTCCATACCAGTACACACACAAGCCTCACTGTGACTGAATGCACGGCGTATACCTGCACACACACACACACACAGCTCACTGTGACTCAACGAACGCCCTGTAGCACCACACAAACACACATACAGGCCTCAGTGACTCAATGCAAAGCCCCTACCGGCACACACACACACACCTAAGTGTGACTCAATGCTCAGCCTATACCTGCGCACACAAACACACACATCTTAAGGTAACTCATGCACATTCCACACCATGAAATACAAAATACAAACACACACACATTCACGGCTCACTCTGACTCAATGCACTGTCCATACGAGCACACACACACAACTCATTGTGACCCAACGCACACTCTATACCAGCACACACACATAACTCACTGTGACACAGTGCACAGGCTATATCAGCACACAGACACACACACACAAGGCTCACTGTGACTCAGTGCACTGTGTGTAGCACCACACACACAAACACACAAACACACACATACACCTCAGTGAGTCAATGCAAAGCCCATACCAGCACACTCATACACACAGACACACACACACACCTTACTGTGTTTCAATGGTCAGCCTATACCAACACACATATACACACCATACTGTGACTCAGTGCACTCTCTGAACCATCACAAAGACACACACACACGCACGGCTCATTGTGACTGAATGCAGCGTCCATACCAGCAAATACACACCACCCATCTGTGACTCAGTGCTCAGACTATTCCAGCCCCCCCAACACGTCTCATTGTGACTCAACGCACGGCAAATACCAGTCCACACACACAGACACACACATACACAAACACACGGCTCACTGTGACTCAATGCACACTTTGTATCAACACACACACATACACACCTCCGTGACTCAATGCTCAGCCTGTATCATCACACACACACATGCATACACAAACACACATACACACACAAGGTTCACTGTGATACAATGCACAGCCTATAGCAGGACACACACACAGACACTCCTCACTGTGACTCAGTGCTCAGACTGTAATAGCCCCCCCACACACACATACACCTCACTGACTCAATGCAAAGCCCATATGAGCACACATGCACACATACACACACCTGATTCAATGCTCCACCCATACCAGTGCACACACACACACCCCAAACTGTGATTCAATGCTCAGCCTATACCAACACACACACACATACACACATACACACACACCTCATTGTGACTCAATGCACAGCCTATAGCAGCACACACACACACACACATGCTGACTGAGAGTCAATGCACAGTATATACGAGCACACACACACACAACTCATTGTGCCTCAATGTATAGTCAATACCAGCACACACACAGACACACATAACTCACTGTGACTCAGTTCACAGCCTATATCAGCACTCAGAAACACACACGGAAGGCTCACAGTGACCCAATACACAGTCTGTATCACCCCAGAAACACACAGACACACACACACACACACATACCCCTCAGTGACTCAATACAAAGCCATTACCAGCACACACACACACACACACACACACACCTGTGATTCAGTGCTCAGCCTAAACCAGCAGACACATATACACACACACACACACCTTACTGAGACTCAGTGCACCCCCTAGACCACTACGTACACACACACACACACACACACACGGCTAATTGTGACTCAATGGAGAGTCCATCCCAGCACATACACACATGCAACACACCTCACAGTGAATCAATGCTCAGACTATACTAGCCCACACCCCCACACACAACACACCTCACTGTGACTCAATACTCAGACTATACTAGCCCACACCC
Source organism: Mesoplodon mirus (assembly GCF_964341445.2). Taxonomy (NCBI): domain Eukaryota; kingdom Metazoa; phylum Chordata; class Mammalia; order Artiodactyla; family Ziphiidae; genus Mesoplodon; species Mesoplodon mirus. Next base: position 25,628 of record NW_028295208.1, read on the forward strand.
ACACACACCCACATACACCTCACTGAATCAATGCACAGCCCATACGAGGACACATGCACACATACACACACCTAACTGATTCAATGCTCCACCCATACCAGTGTACACACACACATACCCCTAACTGTGATTCAATGCTCAGCCTATACCAACACACACACATACACACACACCTCATTGTGACTCAATGCACAGCCTATAGCAGCACACACACACACATGCTGACTGAGAGTCAATGCACAGTATATACGAGCACACACACACACACAACTCATTGTGCCTCAATGTATAGTCAATACCAGCACACACACAGACACACATAACTCACTGTGACTCGGTTCACAGCCTATATCACCACTCAGACACACACACGCAAGGCTCACTGTGACTCAACGCACAGTCTGTAGCACCACACACACACACACATACACCTCAGTGACTCAATGCAAAGCCCATACCAGCACACACACACACACACACGCTGTGACTCAATGCAAAGTCTATACGAGCACACATACAACTCATTGTGACTCAATGCACAGTCAATACCAGCACACACACAGACACACATAACTCACTGTGACTCAGTTCACAGCCTATATCACCACTCAGACACACACGCAAGGCTCACTGTGACTCAATGCACAGTCTGTAGCACCACACAAAAACACACACACATACTCACTATGACTCAATGCACAGTCTATACCAGCACACACACACACACACACATAACTCACTGTGACTCAGTGCACAGGCTATATCATCACACAGACACACACACACAAGGCTGTGACCTAGTGAATAGTCTGTAGCACCACACACACACTGACACATACACCTCAGTGACTCAATGCAAAGCCCATACCAGCACACACAAACACATACACACACCTGTGATTCAATGCTCAGCCTAAACCAGCACACACATACACACACACACAGCTGTGACTCAATGCACACCCTAGACCACTATGTACACACACACACGCGGCTAATTGTGGCTCAAGAGAGTCCATACCAGCACATACACACACACAACACACCTCACTGTGACTCAATGCTCAGACTATACTAGCCCCCCACACACACATACACCTCAGTGACTCAATGCAAAGCCCATACGAGCACACGTGCACACATACACACACTTAATTGATTCAGTGCTCCACCCATACCAGTGCAGACACACCCGTGATTCAATGCTCAGCCTATACCAGCACACACACACACACCTCATTGACTCAATGCACAGCCTACAGCAGTACACACACACACATGCTGTGACTCAATGCACAGTCTATACGAGCACACACACAGACACACGTAACTCACTGTGACTTAGTTCACAGCCTATATCAGCACTCAGATGTACACACGCAAGGCTCACAGTGACTCAATGCACAGTCTGTAGCACCACACACACACAGACACACACACCTCAGTGAGTCAATACAAAGCCCATAGCAGCACACACACTCCCACACCTGTGACTCAATGCTAAGCCTATAGCAGCACACATATACACACCATACTGTGACTCAGTGCACACTCTACACCATCACAAAGACACACACACACTCACGGCTCATTGTGACTGAATGCACCGTCCATACCAGCACATACACACACACAACACATCTGTCAGTCAATGCTCAGACTGTACAACCCACACACACAACACACGGTGCACTGTGACTCAATGCTCAGCCTATGCCAGAACACACACACACACAAACACACACTCATACATGGCTCACTGTGACTTAGTGAACCACCTATACCATCACACACACACACACACACACACAGAGACACCTCAGTGACTCAATGGAGAGCCCATACCAGCCCCCCCCCACACCTGTGATTCAGTGTGCAGCCTCTACCAGCACACACACACCATACTGTGACTCAACGCACACTCTACACCACCACATACACACACACACATACACACACATACGCATGCCTCTTTGTGACTCAATGTGCTGTCCATACCAGCACATATACACACACACAACACACCTCACTGTGACTCTATGCTGAGACCATAGTAGCCCCCCCCCACACACACACACGGCACACTGTGACTCAATTCTAAGCCTATACCAGCACATACAGAAACACACACACACCCCAGTGACTCAATGCAAAGTCCATACCAGCATACATACACACATATACGCAGCTAAGTGTGACTCGGTGCTCAGCCTGTACCAGCACACACACAGACACACACGCCACCCACACGGCTCTGTGACTCATTGCGGAGCCCGTACCAGCATAAAATCACGGCTCACTTATCACTCAATGCTTAGTCTGTAGCAGCACACACACACACACACACACACACACAAACAAACACCTCACTGTGACTCAATGCAAAGCCCATACAGGCACACACACACACACCTGAGTCAATGCAGTCTTTACCAACACACACACACACACACACACCTGTGAGTCAATGCAGTCTTTACCAACACACACACACACACACGCATGGCTTAATGTGACTCAACGCACAGCCTATACCATCACATACACACACGAAGACACACAGGCACGGCTCACTGTTAATCAATGCACAGTCCATACCAACACATACACACACACACAGGCACCTTACTGTAACTAAATTCACATTGTATACCAGCACAGACACACAGAAACATGCATTCACACATGGCTCACTGTGAATCAATGAACCGTCTACACCATCACACACATACAGACACACACACACACACGGCTCACTGTGACTCAATGCACTGCCGAAAGCAGCACACAAACACACACAGACATACATGGCTCACTGTGACACAATGTAGTCCATACGAGTACACACACAAGCCTCACTGTGACTGAATGCACGGCGTATACCTGCACATACACACACAGCTCACTGTGACTCAATGCACATTCTATACCATCACACACACACTCACATACAAAGCTCACTGTGACTCATTGCACAGCCTATAGCAGTACACACACACACACACACGTCTCAATTTGACTCAATGAACAGTCTGTAGCACCACACAAACACACATACAGGCCTCAGTGCCTCTGCAAAGCCCATACCAGCACACACACACACACAAGTGTGACTGAGTGCTCAGCCTGTACCAGCACACACACACACACCTTACAGTAACTCATGCACATTCCACAACATGAACTACAAACACACACACACATGCACCACTCACTGTGACTCAATGCTCAGACTCTACCAGCCACCCCCCACCACACACACACATAACCACGATGCACTGTGACTCAATGCTCTGCCTATACCAGCAATACAGAAACACACACAGACACGTCAGTGACTCAATGCAAAGCCCATACCAGCACACTCACACACACACAAACACACGGCTCACTGTGACAGAATGCACAGCTTATGTCTTCACACACACAACCTGATTCAATGCTCAGCCTCTACCAGCACACACACACACACACGCATGGCTCATTGTGACTCAATGTACATTTTATACCAGCACAAACACACACACACCTCACTGTAACTCAATGCTCAGACTGTACTACCCACACACACAACATACACACACACGGTGCACAGTGACTCAATGCTCAGCCTATACCAGAACACACACACACACACACAAACAGGCACTCATACATGGCTCACTGTGACTCAGTGAACCACCTATACCATCACACACACATGCGGCTCAATGTGACTCAAAGCCTATAGCAGCACACGCACACACTCACAAACACCCCTCTGTGACTCACTGCACAGCCTATACCAGCGCTCACACACACACACACACAGAGCTGTGAATCAATGCACAGTCTATGGTAGCACACATACACACACACACACACAGCTCAGTGACTCAATGCAAAGCCTATACTAGCACATGCACCCCCCCACACACACACCTCACTGTGACTCAATGCACAGCCTATACCAGCATGCACACACACACACACAGCTGTGACTCAGTGCACAGTCTATACCAGCACATGCACACACACGCATGCACGGCTCAGTGTGATTCAGTGCACCATCCATACCAGCACATACACACATGCACACGCACCTCACTGTGACTCAATTCTCAGACTATACCAGCACACACACACACGGCACACTGTGACTCAATGCTCAGCCTATACCAGAACACAGACACACACAAACACGCACTCATACATGGTTCACTGTGACTCAGTGAACCACCGATACCAAGACAAACACACACACAAACACACACGGCTAACTGTGACTCAGTGCCCAGTCTATACCGGAACACAAATACACACACACACATACATAGCTCACAGACTCAATGCACAGCCTGTACTACCACAAACAGCAGGCTCACTGTGACTCAGTGCACAGCCTGTACCAGCACAGACACACACACATGGCTCTCTGTGACTCAATGCACTGCCTATAGCAGCACACAAACACACACACGGACATACATGGCTCAGTGCAACACAATGCAGTCCATACCAGTACACACACAAGCCTCACTGTGACTGAATGCACGGCGTATACCTGCACACACACACACACACAGCTCACTGTGACTCAACGAACGCCCTGTAGCACCACACAAACACACATACAGGCCTCAGTGACTCAATGCAAAGCCCCTACCGGCACACACACACACACCTAAGTGTGACGCAATGCTCAGCCTATACTTGCGCACACAAACACACACATCTTAAGGTAACTCATGCACATTCCACACCATGAAATACAAAATACAAACACACACACATTCACGGCTCACTCTGACTCAATGCACTGTCCATACGAGCACATACACACACAGCACACACCTCACTGTGACTCAATGATCTGATTATATGAGCACACTCATACACACACACACACACAAACACCCCTCACTGTGACTCACTGCACAACCTATACCAGCGTGGACACACACAAACACACATGCTCACTGTGACTAAATGCACAGTCTATACGAGCACACACACACACAACTCATTGTGACCCAACGCACACTCTATACCAGCACACACACATAACTCACTGTGACACAGTGCACAGGCTATATCAGCACACAGACACACACACACAAGGCTCACTGTGACTCAGTGCACTGTGTGTAGCACCACACACACAAACACACAAACACACATATACACCTCAGTGAGTCAATGCAAAGCCCATACCAGCACACTCATACACACAGACACACACACACACCTTACTGTGTTTCAATGGTCAGCCTATACCAACACACATATACACACCATACTGTGACTCAGTGCACTCTCTGAACCATCACAAAGACACACACACACGCACGGCTCATTGTGACTGAATGCAGCGTCCATACCAGCAAATACACACCACCCATCTGTGACTCAGTGCTCAGACTATTCCAGCCCCCCCAACACGTCTCATTGTGACTCAACGCACGGCAAATACCAGTCCACACACACAGACACACACATACACAAACACACGGCTCACTGTGACTCAATGCACACTTTGTATCAACACACACACATACACACCTCCGTGACTCAATGCTCAGCCTGTATCATCACACACACACATGCATACACAAACACACATACACACACAAGGTTCACTGTGATACAATGCACAGCCTATAGCAGGACACACACACAGACACTCCTCACTGTGACTCAGTGCTCAGACTGTAATAGCCCCCCCACACACACATACACCTCACTGACTCAATGCAAAGCCCATACGAGCACACATGCACACATACACACACCTGATTCAATGCTCCACCCATACCAGTGCACACACACACACCCCAAACTGTGATTCAATGCTCAGCCTATACCAACACACACACACATACACACATACACACACACCTCATTGTGACTCAATGCACAGCCTATAGCAGCACACACACACACACACATGCTGACTGAGAGTCAATGCACAGTATATACGAGCACACACACACACAACTCATTGTGCCTCAATGTATAGTCAATACCAGCACACACACAGACACACATAACTCACTGTGACTCAGTTCACAGCCTATATCAGCACTCAGAAACACACACGGAAGGCTCACAGTGACCCAATACACAGTCTGTATCACCCCAGAAACACACAGACACACACACACACACACATACCCCTCAGTGACTCAATACAAAGCCATTACCAGCACACACACACACACACACACACCTGTGATTCAGTGCTCAGCCTAAACCAGCAGACACATATACACACACACACACACCTTACTGTGACTCAGTGCACCCCCTAGACCACTACGTACACACACACACACACACACACACGGCTAATTGTGACTCAATGGAGAGTCCATCCCAGCACATACACACATGCAACACACCTCACAGTGAATCAATGCTCAGACTATACTAGCCCACACCCCCACACACAACACACCTCACTGTGACTCAATACTCAGACTATACTAGCCCACACCCACACACACCCACATACACCTCACTGACTCAATGCACAGCCCATACGAGGACACATGCACACATACACACACCTAAGTGATTCAATGCTCCGCCCATACCAGTGTACACACACACATACCCCTAACTGTGATTCAATGCTCAGCCTATACCAACACACACACATACACACACACCTCATTGTGACTCAATACACATCCTATAGCAGCACACACACACACACATGCTGACTGTGACTCAATGTGCAGTCTATACAAGCACGCACACAAACAACTCATTGTGACTGCACAGTCAATACCAGCACACACACAGACACACATAACTCACTGTGACTCGGTTCACAGCCTATATCACCACTCAGACACACACACGCAAGGCTCACTGTGACTCAATGCACAGTCTGTAGCACCACACACACAGACACATACACCTCAGTGACTCAATGCAAAGCCCATACCAGCACACACACACACACACACGCTGTGACTCAATGCAAAGTCTATACGAGCACACATACAACTCATTGTGACTCAATGCACAGTCAATACCAGCACACACACAGACACACATAACTCACTGTGACTCAGTTCACAGCCTATATCACCACTCAGACACACACGCAAGGCTCACTGTGACTCAATGCACAGTCTGTAGCACCACACAAAAACACACACACATACTCACTATGACTCAATGCACAGTCTATACCAGCACACACACACACACACACATAACTCACTGTGACTCAGTGCACAGGCTATATCATCACACAGACACACACACACAAAGCTGTGACCTAGTGAATAGTCTGTAGCACCACACACACACTGACACATACACCTCAGTGACTCAATGCAAAGCCCATACCAGCACACACAAACACATACACACACCTGTGATTCAATGCTCAGCCTAAACCAGCACACACATACACACACACACAGCTGTGACTCAATGCACACCCTAGACCACTACGTACACACACACACGTGGCTAATTGTGGCTCAAGAGAGTCCATACCAGCACATACACACACACAACACACCTCACTGTGACTCAATGCTCAGACTATACTAGCCCCCCACACACACATACACCTCAGTGACTCAATGCAAAGCCCATACGAGCACACGTGCACACATACACACACTTAATTGATTCAGTGCTCCACCCATACCAGTGCAGACACACCCGTGATTCAATGCTCAGCCTATACCAGCACACACACACACACCTCATTGACTCAATGCACAGCCTACAGCAGTACACACACACACATGCTGTGACTCAATGCACAGTCTATACGAGCACACACACAGACACACGTAACTCACTGTGACTTAGTTCACAGCCTATATCAGCACTCAGATGTACACACGCAAGGCTCACAGTGACTCAATGCACAGTCTGTAGCACCACACACACACAGACACACACACCTCAGTGAGTCAATACAAAGCCCATAGCAGCACACACACTCCCACACCTGTGACTCAATGCTAAGCCTATAGCAGCACACATATACACACCATACTGTGACTCAGTGCACACTCTACACCATCACAAAGACACACACACACTCACGGCTCATTGTGACTGAATGCACCGTCCATACCAGCACATACACACACACAACACATCTGTCAGTCAATGCTCAGACTGTACAACCCACACACACAACACACGGTGCACTGTGACTCAATGCTCAGCCTATGCCAGAACACACACACACACAAACAAACACACACTCATACATGGCTCACTGTGACTTAGTGAACCACCTATACCATCACACACACACACACACACACACAGAGACACCTCAGTGACTCAATGGAGAGCCCATACCAGCCCCCCCCCACACCTGTGATTCAGTGTGCAGCCTCTACCAGCACACACACACCATACTGTGACTCAACGCACACTCTACACCACCACATACACACACACACATACACACACATACGCATGCCTCTTTGTGACTCAATGTGCTGTCCATACCAGCACATATACACACACACAACACACCTCACTGTGACTCTATGCTGAGACCATAGTAGCCCCCCCCCCACACACACACACGGCACACTGTGACTCAATTCTAAGCCTATACCAGCACATACAGAAACACACACACACCCCAGTGACTCAATGCAAAGTCCATACCAGCATACATACACACATATACGCAGCTAAGTGTGACTCGGTGCTCAGCCTGTACCAGCACACACACAGACACACACGCCACCCACACGGCTCTGTGACTCATTGCGGAGCCTGTACCAGCATAAAATCACGGCTCACTTATCACTCAATGCTTAGTCTGTAGCAGCACACACACACACACACACACACACACAAACACCTCACTGTGACTCAATGCAAAGCCCATACAGGCACACACACACACACCTGAGTCAATGCAGTCTTTACCAACACACACACACACACACACCTGTGAGTCAATGCAGTCTTTACCAACACACACACACACACACGCATGGCTCAATGTGACTCAACGCACAGCCTATACCATCACATACACACACGAAGACACACAGGCACGGCTCACTGTTAATCAATGCACAGTCCATACCAACACATACACACACACACAGGCACCTTACTGTAACTAAATTCACATTGTATACCAGCACAGACACACAGAAACATGCATTCACACATGGCTCACTGTGAATCAATGAACCGTCTACACCATCACACACATACAGACACACACACACACACGGCTCACTGTGACTCAATGCACTGCCGAAAGCAACACACAAACACACACAGACATACATGGCTCACTGTGACACAATGTAGTCCATACGAGTACACACACAAGCCTCACTGTGACTGAATGCATGGCGTATACCTGCACATACACACACAGCTCACTGTGACTCAATGCACATTCTATACCATCACACACACACTCACATACAAAGCTCACTGTGACTCATTGCACAGCCTATAGCAGTACACACACACACACGTCTCAATTTGACTCAATGAACAGTCTGTAGCACCACACAAACACACATACAGGCCTCAGTGCCTCTGCAAAGCCCATACCAGCACACACACACACACAAGTGTGACTGAGTGCTCAGCCTGTACCAGCACACACACACACACCTTACAGTAACTCATGCACATTCCACAACATGAACTACAAACACACACACACATGCACCACTCACTGTGACTCAATGCTCAGACTCTACCAGCCACCCCCACCACACACACACATAACCACGACGCACTGTGACTCAATGCTCTGCCTATACCAGCAATACAGAAACACACACAGACACCTCAGTGACTCAATGCAAAGCCCATACCAGCACACTCACACACACACAAACACACGGCTCACTGTGACAGAATGCACAGCTTATGTCTTCACACACACAACCTGATTCAATGCTCAGCCTCTACCAGCACACACACACACACACGCATGGCTCATTGTGACTCAATGTACATTTTATACCAGCACAAACACACACACACCTCACTGTAACTCAATGCTCAGACTGTACTACCCACACACACAACATACACACACACGGTGCACAGTGACTCAATGCTCAGCCTATACCAGAACACACACACACACACACAAACAGGCACTCATACATGGCTCACTGTGACTCAGTGAACCACCTATACCATCACACACACATGCGGCTCAATGTGACTCAAAGCCTATAGCAGCACACGCACACACTCACAAACACCCCTCTGTGACTCACTGCACAGCCTATACCAGCGCTCACACACACACACACACAGAGCTGTGAATCAATGCACAGTCTATGGTAGCACATACACACACACACACACAGCTCAGTGACTCAATGCAAAGCCTATACTAGCACATGCACCCCCCCACACACACACCTCACTGTGACTCAATGCACAGCCTATACCAGCATGCACACACACACACACAGCTGTGACTCAGTGCACAGTCTATACCAGCACATGCACACACACGCATGCACGGCTCAGTGTGATTCAGTGCACCATCCATACCAGCACATACACACATGCACACGCACCTCACTGTGACTCAATTCTCAGACTATACCAGCACACACACATACGGCACACTGTGACTCAATGCTCAGCCTATACCAGAACACAGACACACACAAACACGCACTCATACATGGTTCACTGTGAACCACCGATACCAAGACAAACACACACACAAACACACACGGCTAACTGTGACTCAGTGCCCAGTCTATACCGGAACACAAATACACACACACACATACATAGCTCACAGACTCAATGCACAGCCTGTACTACCACAAACAGCAGGCTCACTGTGACTCAGTGCACAGCCTGTACCAGCACAGACACACACACATGGCTCTCTGTGACTCAATGCACTGCCTATAGCAGCACACAAACACACACACGGACATACATGGCTCAGTGCGACACAATGCAGTCCATACCAGTACACACACAAGCCTCACTGTGACTGAATGCACGGCGTATACCTGCACACACACACACACACAGCTCACTGTGACTCAACGAACGCCCTGTAGCACCACACAAACACACATACAGGCCTCAGTGACTCAATGCAAAGCCCCTACCGGCACACACACACACACCTAAGTGTGACTCAATGCTCAGCCTATACCTGCGCACACAAACACACACATCTTAAGGTAACTCATGCACATTCCACACCATGAAATACAAAATACAAACACACACACATTCACGGCTCACTCTGACTCAATGCACTGTCCATACGAGCACACACACACAACTCATTGTGACCCAACGCACACTCTATACCAGCACACACACATAACTCACTGTGACACAGTGCACAGGCTATATCAGCACACAGACACACACACACAAGGCTCACTGTGACTCAGTGCACTGTGTGTAGCACCACACACACACACAAACACACACATACACCTCAGTGAGTCAATGCAAAGCCCATACCAGCACACTCATACACACAGACACACACACACACCTTACTGTGTTTCAATGGTCAGCCTATACCAACACACATATACACACCATACTGTGACTCAGTGCACTCTCTGAACCATCACAAAGACACACACACACGCACGGCTCATTGTGACTGAATGCAGCGTCCATACCAGCAAATACACACCACCCATCTGTGACTCAGTGCTCAGACTATTCCAGCCCCCCCAACACGTCTCATTGTGACTCAACGCACGGCAAATACCAGTCCACACACACAGACACACACATACACAAACACACGGCTCACTGTGACTCAATGCACACTTTGTATCAACACACACACATACACACCTCCGTGACTCAATGCTCAGCCTGTATCATCACACACACACATGCATACACAAACACACATACACACACAAGGTTCACTGTGATACAATGCACAGCCTATAGCAGGACACACACACAGACACTCCTCACTGTGACTCAGTGCTCAGACTGTAATAGCCCCCCACACACACACATACACCTCACTGACTCAATGCAAAGCCCATACGAGCACACATGCACACATACACACACCTGATTCAATGCTCCACCCATACCAGTGCACACACACACACCCCAAACTGTGATTCAATGCTCAGCCTATACCAACACACACACACATACACACATACACACACACCTCATTGTGACTCAATGCACAGCCTATAGCAGCACACACACACACACACATGCTGACTGAGAGTCAATGCACAGTATATACGAGCACACACACACACAACTCATTGTGCCTCAATGTATAGTCAATACCAGCACACACACAGACACACATAACTCACTGTGACTCAGTTCACAGCCTATATCAGCACTCAGAAACACACACGGAAGGCTCACAGTGACCCAATACACAGTCTGTATCACCCCAGAAACACACAGACACACACACACACACACATACCCCTCAGTGACTCAATACAAAGCCATTACCAGCACACACACACACACACACACACACCTGTGATTCAGTGCTCAGCCTAAACCAGCAGACACATATACACACACACACACACCTTACTGTGACTCAGTGCACCCCCTAGACCACTACGTACACACACACACACACACACACACGGCTAATTGTGACTCAATGGAGAGTCCATCCCAGCACATACACACATGCAACACACCTCACAGTGAATCAATGCTCAGACTATACTAGCCCACACCCCCACACACAACACACCTCACTGTGACTCAATACTCAGACTATACTAGCCCACACCCACACACACCCACATACACCTCACTGACTCAATGCACAGCCCATACGAGGACACATGCACACATACACACACCTAAGTGATTCAATGCTCCGCCCATACCAGTGTACACACACACATACCCCTAACTGTGATTCAATGCTCAGCCTATACCAACACACACACATACACACACACCTCATTGTGACTCAATACACATCCTATAGCAGCACACACACACACACATGCTGACTGTGACTCAATGTGCAGTCTATACAAGCACGCACACAAACAACTCATTGTGACTGCACAGTCAATACCAGCACACACACAGACACACATAACTCACTGTGACTCGGTTCACAGCCTATATCACCACTCAGACACACACACGCAAGGCTCACTGTGACTCAATGCACAGTCTGTAGCACCACACACACAGACACATACACCTCAGTGACTCAATGCAAAGCCCATACCAGCACACACACACACACACACGCTGTGACTCAATGCAAAGTCTATACGAGCACACATACAACTCATTGTGACTCAATGCACAGTCAATACCAGCACACACACAGACACACATAACTCACTGTGACTCAGTTCACAGCCTATATCACCACTCAGACACACACGCAAGGCTCACTGTGACTCAATGCACAGTCTGTAGCACCACACAAAAACACACACACATACTCACTATGACTCAATGCACAGTCTATACCAGCACACACACACACACACACATAACTCACTGTGACTCAGTGCACAGGCTATATCATCACACAGACACACACACACAAGGCTGTGACCTAGTGAATAGTCTGTAGCACCACACACACACTGACACATACACCTCAGTGACTCAATGCAAAGCCCATACCAGCACACACAAACACATACACACACCTGTGATTCAATGCTCAGCCTAAACCAGCACACACATACACACACACACAGCTGTGACTCAATGCACACCCTAGACCACTACGTACACACACACACGCGGCTAATTGTGGCTCAAGAGAGTCCATACCAGCACATACACACACACAACACACCTCACTGTGACTCAATGCTCAGACTATACTAGCCCCCCCCACACACATACACCTCAGTGACTCAATGCAAAGCCCATACGAGCACACGTGCACACATACACACACTTAATTGATTCAGTGCTCCACCCATACCAGTGCAGACACACCCGTGATTCAATGCTCAGCCTATACCAGCACACACACACACACCTCATTGACTCAATGCACAGCCTACAGCAGTACACACACACACATGCTGTGACTCAATGCACAGTCTATACGAGCACACACACAGACACACGTAACTCACTGTGACTTAGTTCACAGCCTATATCAGCACTCAGATGTACACACGCAAGGCTCACAGTGACTCAATGCACAGTCTGTAGCACCACACACACACAGACACACACACCTCAGTGAGTCAATACAAAGCCCATAGCAGCACACACACTCCCACACCTGTGACTCAATGCTAAGCCTATAGCAGCACACATATACACACCATACTGTGACTCAGTGCACACTCTACACCATCACAAAGACACACACACACTCACGGCTCATTGTGACTGAATGCACCGTCCATACCAGCACATACACACACACAACACATCTGTCAGTCAATGCTCAGACTGTACAACCCACACACACAACACACGGTGCACTGTGACTCAATGCTCAGCCTATGCCAGAACACACACACACACAAACAAACACACACTCATACATGGCTCACTGTGACTTAGTGAACCACCTATACCATCACACACACACACACACACACACACAGAGACACCTCAGTGACTCAATGGAGAGCCCATACCAGCCCCCCCCCACACCTGTGATTCAGTGTGCAGCCTCTACCAGCACACACACACCATACTGTGACTCAACGCACACTCTACACCACCACATACACACACACACATACACACACATACGCATGCCTCTTTGTGACTCAATGTGCTGTCCATACCAGCACATATACACACACACAACACACCTCACTGTGACTCTATGCTGAGACCATAGTAGCCCCCCCCCCACACACACGGCACACTGTGACTCAATTCTAAGCCTATACCAGCACATACAGAAACACACACACACCCCAGTGACTCAATGCAAAGTCCATACCAGCATACATACACACATATACGCAGCTAAGTGTGACTCGGTGCTCAGCCTGTACCAGCACACACACAGACACACACGCCACCCACACGGCTCTGTGACTCATTGCGGAGCCTGTACCAGCATAAAATCACGGCTCACTTATCACTCAATGCTTAGTCTGTAGCAGCACACACACACACACACACACACACACACAGACACCTCACTGTGACTCAATGCAAAGCCCATACAGGCACACACACACACACCTGAGTCAATGCAGTCTTTACCAACACACACACACACACACACCTGTGAGTCAATGCAGTCTTTACCAACACACACACACACACACGCATGGCTCAATGTGACTCAACGCACAGCCTATACCATCACATACACACACGAAGACACACAGGCACGGCTCACTGTTAATCAATGCACAGTCCATACCAACACATACACACACACACAGGCACCTTACTGTAACTAAATTCACATTGTATACCAGCACAGACACACAGAAACATGCATTCACACATGGCTCACTGTGAATCAATGAACCGTCTACACCATCACACACATACAGACACACACACACACACGGCTCACTGTGACTCAATGCACTGCCGAAAGCAACACACAAACACACACAGACATACATGGCTCACTGTGACACAATGTAGTCCATACGAGTACACACACAAGCCTCACTGTGACTGAATGCATGGCGTATACCTGCACATACACACACAGCTCACTGTGACTCAATGCACATTCTATACCATCACACACACACTCACATACAAAGCTCACTGTGACTCATTGCACAGCCTATAGCAGTACACACACACACACACGTCTCAATTTGACTCAATGAACAGTCTGTAGCACCACACAAACACACATACAGGCCTCAGTGCCTCTGCAAAGCCCATACCAGCACACACACACACACAAGTGTGACTGAGTGCTCAGCCTGTACCAGCACACACACACACACCTTACAGTAACTCATGCACATTCCACAACATGAACTACAAACACACACACACATGCACCACTCACTGTGACTCAATGCTCAGACTCTACCAGCCACCCCCACCACACACACACATAACCACGACGCACTGTGACTCAATGCTCTGCCTATACCAGCAATACAGAAACACACACAGACACGTCAGTGACTCAATGCAAAGCCCATACCAGCACACTCACACACACACAAACACACGGCTCACTGTGACAGAATGCACAGCTTATGTCTTCACACACACAACCTGATTCAATGCTCAGCCTCTACCAGCACACACACACACACACGCATGGCTCATTGTGACTCAATGTACATTTTATACCAGCACAAACACACACACACCTCACTGTAACTCAATGCTCAGACTGTACTACCCACACACACAACATACACACACACGGTGCACAGTGACTCAATGCTCAGCCTATACCAGAACACACACACACACACACAAACAGGCACTCATACATGGCTCACTGTGACTCAGTGAACCACCTATACCATCACACACACATGCGGCTCAATGTGACTCAAAGCCTATAGCAGCACACGCACACACTCACAAACACCCCTCTGTGACTCACTGCACAGCCTATACCAGCGCTCACACACACACACACACAGAGCTGTGAATCAATGCACAGTCTATGGTAGCACATACACACACACACACAGCTCAGTGACTCAATGCAAAGCCTATACTAGCACATGCACCCCCCCCCACACACACCTCACTGTGACTCAATGCACAGCCTATACCAGCATGCACACACACACACAGCTGTGACTCAGTGCACAGTCTATACCAGCACACACACACACACACAAAACTCATTGTGACTCCATGCACAGTCAATACCAGCACACACACACTCACATACAAAGCTCACTGTGACTCATTGCACAGCCTATAGCAGTACACACACACACGTCTCAATTTGACTCAATGAACAGTGTGTAGCACCACACAAACACACATACAGGCCTCAGTGACTCTGCAAAGCCCATACCAGCACACACACACACACAAGTGTGACTGAGTGCTCAGCCTGTACCAGCACACACACACACACCTTACAGTAACTCATGCACATTCCACAACATGAACTACAAACACACACACACATGCAGCACTCACTGTGACTCAATGCTCAGACTCTACCAGCCACCCCCACCACACACACACATAACCACGACGCACTGTGACTCAATGCTCTGCCTATACCAGCAATACAGAAACACACACAGACACCTCAGTGACTCAATGCAAAGCCCATACCAGCACACTCACACACACACAAACACACGGCTCACTGTGACAGAATGCACAGCTTATGTCTTCACACACACAACCTGATTCAATGCTCAGCCTCTACCAGCACACACACACACACACGCATGGCTCATTGTGACTCAATGTACATTTTATACCAGCACAAACACACACACACCTCACTGTAACTCAATGCTCAGACTGTACTACCCACACACACAACATACACACACACGGTGCACAGTGACTCAATGCTCAGCCTATACCAGAACACACACACACACACACAAACAGGCACTCATACATGGCTCACTGTGACTCAGTGAACCACCTATACCATCACACACACATGCGGCTCAATGTGACTCAAAGCCTATAGCAGCACACGCACACACTCACAAACACCCCTCTGTGACTCACTGCACAGCCTATACCAGCGCTCACACACACACACACACAGAGCTGTGAATCAATGCACAGTCTATGGTAGCACATACACACACACACACAGCTCAGTGACTCAATGCAAAGCCTATACTAGCACATGCACCCCCACACACACACACCTCACTGTGACTCAATGCACAGCCTATACCAGCATGCACACACACACACACAGCTGTGACTCAGTGCACAGTCTATACCAGCACATGCACACACACGCATGCACGGCTCAGTGTGATTCAGTGCACCATCCATACCAGCACATACACACATGCACACGCACCTCACTGTGACTCAATTCTCAGACTATACCAGCACACACACATACGGCACACTGTGACTCAATGCTCAGCCTATACCAGAACACAGACACACACAAACACGCACTCATACATGGTTCACTGTGAACCACCGATACCAAGACAAACACACACACAAACACACACGGCTAACTGTGACTCAGTGCCCAGTCTATACCGGAACACAAATACACACACACACATACATAGCTCACAGACTCAATGCACAGCCTGTACTACCACAAACAGCAGGCTCACTGTGACTCAGTGCACAGCCTGTACCAGCACAGACACACACACATGGCTCTCTGTGACTCAATGCACTGCCTATAGCAGCACACAAACACACACACGGACATACATGGCTCAGTGCAACACAATGCAGTCCATACCAGTACACACACAAGCCTCACTGTGACTGAATGCACGGCGTATACCTGCACACACACACACACACAGCTCACTGTGACTCAACGAACGCCCTGTAGCACCACACAAACACACATACAGGCCTCAGTGACTCAATGCAAAGCCCCTACCGGCACACACACACACACCTAAGTGTGACTCAATGCTCAGCCTATACCTGCGCACACAAACACACACATCTTAAGGTAACTCATGCACATTCCACACCATGAAATACAAAATACAAACACACACACATTCACGGCTCACTCTGACTCAATGCACTGTCCATACGAGCACACACACACAACTCATTGTGACCCAACGCACACTCTATACCAGCACACACACATAACTCACTGTGACACAGTGCACAGGCTATATCAGCACACAGACACACACACACAAGGCTCACTGTGACTCAGTGCACTGTGTGTAGCACCACACACACACACAAACACACACATACACCTCAGTGAGTCAATGCAAAGCCCATACCAGCACACTCATACACACAGACACACACACACACCTTACTGTGTTTCAATGGTCAGCCTATACCAACACACATATACACACCATACTGTGACTCAGTGCACTCTCTGAACCATCACAAAGACACACACACACGCACGGCTCATTGTGACTGAATGCAGCGTCCATACCAGCAAATACACACCACCCATCTGTGACTCAGTGCTCAGACTATTCCAGCCCCCCCAACACGTCTCATTGTGACTCAACGCACGGCAAATACCAGTCCACACACACAGACACACACATACACAAACACACGGCTCACTGTGACTCAATGCACACTTTGTATCAACACACACACATACACACCTCCGTGACTCAATGCTCAGCCTGTATCATCACACACACACATGCATACACAAACACACATACACACACAAGGTTCACTGTGATACAATGCACAGCCTATAGCAGGACACACACACAGACACTCCTCACTGTGACTCAGTGCTCAGACTGTAATAGCCCCACACACACACACATACACCTCACTGACTCAATGCAAAGCCCATACGAGCACACATGCACACATACACACACCTGATTCAATGCTCCACCCATACCAGTGCACACACACACACCCCAAACTGTGATTCAATGCTCAGCCTATACCAACACACACACACATACACACATACACACACACCTCATTGTGACTCAATGCACAGCCTATAGCAGCACACACACACACACACATGCTGACTGAGAGTCAATGCACAGTATATACGAGCACACACACACACAACTCATTGTGCCTCAATGTATAGTCAATACCAGCACACACACAGACACACATAACTCACTGTGACTCAGTTCACAGCCTATATCAGCACTCAGAAACACACACGGAAGGCTCACAGTGACCCAATACACAGTCTGTATCACCCCAGAAACACACAGACACACACACACACACACATACCCCTCAGTGACTCAATACAAAGCCATTACCAGCACACACACACACACACACACACACCTGTGATTCAGTGCTCAGCCTAAACCAGCAGACACATATACACACACACACACACCTTACTGTGACTCAGTGCACCCCCTAGACCACTACGTACACACACACACACACACACACACGGCTAATTGTGACTCAATGGAGAGTCCATCCCAGCACATACACACATGCAACACACCTCACAGTGAATCAATGCTCAGACTATACTAGCCCACACCCCCACACACAACACACCTCACTGTGACTCAATACTCAGACTATACTAGCCCACACCCACACACACCCACATACACCTCACTGACTCAATGCACAGCCCATACGAGGACACATGCACACATACACACACCTAAGTGATTCAATGCTCCGCCCATACCAGTGTACACACACACATACCCCTAACTGTGATTCAATGCTCAGCCTATACCAACACACACACATACACACACACCTCATTGTGACTCAATACACATCCTATAGCAGCACACACACACACACATGCTGACTGTGACTCAATGTGCAGTCTATACAAGCACGCACACAAACAACTCATTGTGACTGCACAGTCAATACCAGCACACACACAGACACACATAACTCACTGTGACTCGGTTCACAGCCTATATCACCACTCAGACACACACACGCAAGGCTCACTGTGACTCAATGCACAGTCTGTAGCACCACACACACAGACACATACACCTCAGTGACTCAATGCAAAGCCCATACCAGCACACACACACACACACACGCTGTGACTCAATGCAAAGTCTATACGAGCACACATACAACTCATTGTGACTCAATGCACAGTCAATACCAGCACACACACAGACACACATAACTCACTGTGACTCAGTTCACAGCCTGTATCACCACTCAGACACACACGCAAGGCTCACTGTGACTCAATGCACAGTCTGTAGCACCACACAAAAACACACACACATACTCACTATGACTCAATGCACAGTCTATACCAGCACACACACACACACACACATAACTCACTGTGACTCAGTGCACAGGCTATATCATCACACAGACACACACACACAAGGCTGTGACCTAGTGAATAGTCTGTAGCACCACACACACACTGACACATACACCTCAGTGACTCAATGCAAAGCCCATACCAGCACACACAAACACATACACACACCTGTGATTCAATGCTCAGCCTAAACCAGCACACACATACACACACACACAGCTGTGACTCAATGCACACCCTAGACCACTACGTACACACACACACGCGGCTAATTGTGGCTCAAGAGAGTCCATACCAGCACATACACACACACAACACACCTCACTGTGACTCAATGCTCAGACTATACTAGCCCCCCCCACACACATACACCTCAGTGACTCAATGCAAAGCCCATACGAGCACACGTGCACACATACACACACTTAATTGATTCAGTGCTCCACCCATACCAGTGCAGACACACCCGTGATTCAATGCTCAGCCTATACCAGCACACACACACACACCTCATTGACTCAATGCACAGCCTACAGCAGTACACACACACACATGCTGTGACTCAATGCACAGTCTATACGAGCACACACACAGACACACGTAACTCACTGTGACTTAGTTCACAGCCTATATCAGCACTCAGATGTACACACGCAAGGCTCACAGTGACTCAATGCACAGTCTGTAGCACCACACACACACAGACACACACACCTCAGTGAGTCAATACAAAGCCCATAGCAGCACACACACTCCCACACCTGTGACTCAATGCTAAGCCTATAGCAGCACACATATACACACCATACTGTGACTCAGTGCACACTCTACACCATCACAAAGACACACACACACTCACGGCTCATTGTGACTGAATGCACCGTCCATACCAGCACATACACACACACAACACATCTGTCAGTCAATGCTCAGACTGTACAACCCACACACACAACACACGGTGCACTGTGACTCAATGCTCAGCCTATGCCAGAACACACACACACACAAACAAACACACACTCATACATGGCTCACTGTGACTTAGTGAACCACCTATACCATCACACACACACACACACACACAGAGACACCTCAGTGACTCAATGGAGAGCCCATACCAGCCCCCCCCCACACCTGTGATTCAGTGTGCAGCCTCTACCAGCACACACACACCATACTGTGACTCAACGCACACTCTACACCACCACATACACACACACACATACACACACATACGCATGCCTCTTTGTGACTCAATGTGCTGTCCATACCAGCACATATACACACACACAACACACCTCACTGTGACTCTATGCTGAGACCATAGTAGCCCCCCCACACACACACACACACGGCACACTGTGACTCAATTCTAAGCCTATACCAGCACATACAGAAACACACACACACCCCAGTGACTCAATGCAAAGTCCATACCAGCATACATACACACATATACGCAGCTAAGTGTGACTCGGTGCTCAGCCTGTACCAGCACACACACAGACACACACGCCACCCACACGGCTCTGTGACTCATTGCGGAGCCTGTACCAGCATAAAATCACGGCTCACTTATCACTCAATGCTTAGTCTGTAGCAGCACACACACACACACACACACACACACAAACACCTCACTGTGACTCAATGCAAAGCCCATACAGGCACACACACACACACCTGAGTCAATGCAGTCTTTACCAACACACACACACACACACACCTGTGAGTCAATGCAGTCTTTACCAACACACACACACACACACGCATGGCTCAATGTGACTCAACGCACAGCCTATACCATCACATACACACACGAAGACACACAGGCACGGCTCACTGTTAATCAATGCACAGTCCATACCAACACATACACACACACACAGGCACCTTACTGTAACTAAATTCACATTGTATACCAGCACAGACACACAGAAACATGCATTCACACATGGCTCACTGTGAATCAATGAACCGTCTACACCATCACACACATACAGACACACACACACACACGGCTCACTGTGACTCAATGCACTGCCGAAAGCAACACACAAACACACACAGACATACATGGCTCACTGTGACACAATGTAGTCCATACGAGTACACACACAAGCCTCACTGTGACTGAATGCATGGCGTATACCTGCACATACACACACAGCTCACTGTGACTCAATGCACATTCTATACCATCACACACACACTCACATACAAAGCTCACTGTGACTCATTGCACAGCCTATAGCAGTACACACACACACACACGTCTCAATTTGACTCAATGAACAGTCTGTAGCACCACACAAACACACATACAGGCCTCAGTGCCTCTGCAAAGCCCATACCAGCACACACACACACACAAGTGTGACTGAGTGCTCAGCCTGTACCAGCACACACACACACACCTTACAGTAACTCATGCACATTCCACAACATGAACTACAAACACACACACACATGCACCACTCACTGTGACTCAATGCTCAGACTCTACCAGCCACCCCCACCACACACACACATAACCACGACGCACTGTGACTCAATGCTCTGCCTATACCAGCAATACAGAAACACACACAGACACCTCAGTGACTCAATGCAAAGCCCATACCAGCACACTCACACACACACAAACACACGGCTCACTGTGACAGAATGCACAGCTTATGTCTTCACACACACAACCTGATTCAATGCTCAGCCTCTACCAGCACACACACACACACACGCATGGCTCATTGTGACTCAATGTACATTTTATACCAGCACAAACACACACACACCTCACTGTAACTCAATGCTCAGACTGTACTACCCACACACACAACATACACACACACGGTGCACAGTGACTCAATGCTCAGCCTATACCAGAACACACACACACACACACAAACAGGCACTCATACATGGCTCACTGTGACTCAGTGAACCACCTATACCATCACACACACATGCGGCTCAATGTGACTCAAAGCCTATAGCAGCACACGCACACACTCACAAACACCCCTCTGTGACTCACTGCACAGCCTATACCAGCGCTCACACACACACACACACAGAGCTGTGAATCAATGCACAGTCTATGGTAGCACATACACACACACACACACAGCTCAGTGACTCAATGCAAAGCCTATACTAGCACATGCACCCCCCCACACACACACCTCACTGTGACTCAATGCACAGCCTATACCAGCATGCACACACACACACACAGCTGTGACTCAGTGCACAGTCTATACCAGCACATGCACACACACGCATGCACGGCTCAGTGTGATTCAGTGCACCATCCATACCAGCACATACACACATGCACACGCACCTCACTGTGACTCAATTCTCAGACTATACCAGCACACACACATACGGCACACTGTGACTCAATGCTCAGCCTATACCAGAACACAGACACACACAAACACGCACTCATACATGGTTCACTGTGAACCACCGATACCAAGACAAACACACACACAAACACACACGGCTAACTGTGACTCAGTGCCCAGTCTATACCGGAACACAAATACACACACACACATACATAGCTCACAGACTCAATGCACAGCCTGTACTACCACAAACAGCAGGCTCACTGTGACTCAGTGCACAGCCTGTACCAGCACAGACACACACACATGGCTCTCTGTGACTCAATGCACTGCCTATAGCAGCACACAAACACACACACGGACATACATGGCTCAGTGTGACACAATGCAGTCCATACCAGTACACACACAAGCCTCACTGTGACTGAATGCACGGCGTATACCTGCACACACACACACACACAGCTCACTGTGACTCAACGAACGCCCTGTAGCACCACACAAACACACATACAGGCCTCAGTGACTCAATGCAAAGCCCCTACCGGCACACACACACACACCTAAGTGTGACTCAATGCTCAGCCTATACCTGCGCACACAAACACACACATCTTAAGGTAACTCATGCACATTCCACACCATGAAATACAAAATACAAACACACACACATTCACGGCTCACTCTGACTCAATGCACTGTCCATACGAGCACACACACACAACTCATTGTGACCCAACGCACACTCTATACCAGCACACACACATAACTCACTGTGACACAGTGCACAGGCTATATCAGCACACAGACACACACACACAAGGCTCACTGTGACTCAGTGCACTGTGTGTAGCACCACACACACACACAAACACACACATACACCTCAGTGAGTCAATGCAAAGCCCATACCAGCACACTCATACACACAGACACACACACACACCTTACTGTGTTTCAATGGTCAGCCTATACCAACACACATATACACACCATACTGTGACTCAGTGCACTCTCTGAACCATCACAAAGACACACACACACGCACGGCTCATTGTGACTGAATGCAGCGTCCATACCAGCAAATACACACCACCCATCTGTGACTCAGTGCTCAGACTATTCCAGCCCCCCCAACACATCTCATTGTGACTCAACGCACGGCAAATACCAGTCCACACACACAGACACACACATACACAAACACACGGCTCACTGTGACTCAATGCACACTTTGTATCAACACACACACATACACACCTCCGTGACTCAATGCTCAGCCTGTATCATCACACACACACATGCATACACAAACACACATACACACACAAGGTTCACTGTGATACAATGCACAGCCTATAGCAGGACACACACACAGACACTCCTCACTGTGACTCAGTGCTCAGACTGTAATAGCCCCCCCCCCACACACATACACCTCACTGACTCAATGCAAAGCCCATACGAGCACACATGCACACATACACACACCTGATTCAATGCTCCACCCATACCAGTGCACACACACACACCCCAAACTGTGATTCAATGCTCAGCCTATACCAACACACACACACATACACACATACACACACACCTCATTGTGACTCAATGCACAGCCTATAGCAGCACACACACACACACACATGCTGACTGAGAGTCAATGCACAGTATATACGAGCACACACACACACAACTCATTGTGCCTCAATGTATAGTCAATACCAGCACACACACAGACACACATAACTCACTGTGACTCAGTTCACAGCCTATATCAGCACTCAGAAACACACACGGAAGGCTCACAGTGACCCAATACACAGTCTGTATCACCCCAGAAACACACAGACACACACACACACACACATACCCCTCAGTGACTCAATACAAAGCCATTACCAGCACACACACACACACACACACACACCTGTGATTCAGTGCTCAGCCTAAACCAGCAGACACATATACACACACACACACACCTTACTGTGACTCAGTGCACCCCCTAGACCACTACGTACACACACACACACACACACACACGGCTAATTGTGACTCAATGGAGAGTCCATCCCAGCACATACACACATGCAACACACCTCACAGTGAATCAATGCTCAGACTATACTAGCCCACACCCCCACACACAACACACCTCACTGTGACTCAATACTCAGACTATACTAGCCCACACCCACACACACCCACATACACCTCACTGACTCAATGCACAGCCCATACGAGGACACATGCACACATACACACACCTAAGTGATTCAATGCTCCGCCCATACCAGTGTACACACACACATACCCCTAACTGTGATTCAATGCTCAGCCTATACCAACACACACACATACACACACACCTCATTGTGACTCAATACACATCCTATAGCAGCACACACACACACACATGCTGACTGTGACTCAATGTGCAGTCTATACAAGCACGCACACAAACAACTCATTGTGACTGCACAGTCAATACCAGCACACACACAGACACACATAACTCACTGTGACTCGGTTCACAGCCTATATCACCACTCAGACACACACACGCAAGGCTCACTGTGACTCAATGCACAGTCTGTAGCACCACACACACAGACACATACACCTCAGTGACTCAATGCAAAGCCCATACCAGCACACACACACACACACACGCTGTGACTCAATGCAAAGTCTATACGAGCACACATACAACTCATTGTGACTCAATGCACAGTCAATACCAGCACACACACAGACACACATAACTCACTGTGACTCAGTTCACAGCCTATATCACCACTCAGACACACACGCAAGGCTCACTGTGACTCAATGCACAGTCTGTAGCACCACACAAAAACACACACACATACTCACTATGACTCAATGCACAGTCTATACCAGCACACACACACACACACACATAACTCACTGTGACTCAGTGCACAGGCTATATCATCACACAGACACACACACACAAGGCTGTGACCTAGTGAATAGTCTGTAGCACCACACACACACTGACACATACACCTCAGTGACTCAATGCAAAGCCCATACCAGCACACACAAACACATACACACACCTGTGATTCAATGCTCAGCCTAAACCAGCACACACATACACACACACACAGCTGTGACTCAATGCACACCCTAGACCACTACGTACACACACACACGCGGCTAATTGTGGCTCAAGAGAGTCCATACCAGCACATACACACACACAACACACCTCACTGTGACTCAATGCTCAGACTATACTAGCCCCCCCCACACACATACACCTCAGTGACTCAATGCAAAGCCCATACG
Source organism: Mesoplodon mirus (assembly GCF_964341445.2). Classification (NCBI taxonomy): domain Eukaryota; kingdom Metazoa; phylum Chordata; class Mammalia; order Artiodactyla; family Ziphiidae; genus Mesoplodon; species Mesoplodon mirus. The sequence continues at coordinate 53,174 of NW_028295208.1, forward strand.
AGCACACGTGCACACATACACACACTTAATTGATTCAGTGCTCCACCCATACCAGTGCAGACACACCCGTGATTCAATGCTCAGCCTATACCAGCACACACACACACACCTCATTGACTCAATGCACAGCCTACAGCAGTACACACACACACATGCTGTGACTCAATGCACAGTCTATACGAGCACACACACAGACACACGTAACTCACTGTGACTTAGTTCACAGCCTATATCAGCACTCAGATGTACACACGCAAGGCTCACAGTGACTCAATGCACAGTCTGTAGCACCACACACACACAGACACACACACCTCAGTGAGTCAATACAAAGCCCATAGCAGCACACACACTCCCACACCTGTGACTCAATGCTAAGCCTATAGCAGCACACATATACACACCATACTGTGACTCAGTGCACACTCTACACCATCACAAAGACACACACACACTCACGGCTCATTGTGACTGAATGCACCGTCCATACCAGCACATACACACACACAACACATCTGTCAGTCAATGCTCAGACTGTACAACCCACACACACAACACACGGTGCACTGTGACTCAATGCTCAGCCTATGCCAGAACACACACACACACAAACAAACACACACTCATACATGGCTCACTGTGACTTAGTGAACCACCTATACCATCACACACACACACACACACACACACAGAGACACCTCAGTGACTCAATGGAGAGCCCATACCAGCCCCCCCCCACACCTGTGATTCAGTGTGCAGCCTCTACCAGCACACACACACCATACTGTGACTCAACGCACACTCTACACCACCACATACACACACACACATACACACACATACGCATGCCTCTTTGTGACTCAATGTGCTGTCCATACCAGCACATATACACACACACAACACACCTCACTGTGACTCTATGCTGAGACCATAGTAGCCCCCCCCCCACACACACACGGCACACTGTGACTCAATTCTAAGCCTATACCAGCACATACAGAAACACACACACACCCCAGTGACTCAATGCAAAGTCCATACCAGCATACATACACACATATACGCAGCTAAGTGTGACTCGGTGCTCAGCCTGTACCAGCACACACACAGACACACACGCCACCCACACGGCTCTGTGACTCATTGCGGAGCCTGTACCAGCATAAAATCACGGCTCACTTATCACTCAATGCTTAGTCTGTAGCAGCACACACACACACACACACACACACACAAACACCTCACTGTGACTCAATGCAAAGCCCATACAGGCACACACACACACACCTGAGTCAATGCAGTCTTTACCAACACACACACACACACACACCTGTGAGTCAATGCAGTCTTTACCAACACACACACACACACACGCATGGCTCAATGTGACTCAACGCACAGCCTATACCATCACATACACACACGAAGACACACAGGCACGGCTCACTGTTAATCAATGCACAGTCCATACCAACACATACACACACACACAGGCACCTTACTGTAACTAAATTCACATTGTATACCAGCACAGACACACAGAAACATGCATTCACACATGGCTCACTGTGAATCAATGAACCGTCTACACCATCACACACATACAGACACACACACACACACGGCTCACTGTGACTCAATGCACTGCCGAAAGCAACACACAAACACACACAGACATACATGGCTCACTGTGACACAATGTAGTCCATACGAGTACACACACAAGCCTCACTGTGACTGAATGCATGGCGTATACCTGCACATACACACACAGCTCACTGTGACTCAATGCACATTCTATACCATCACACACACACTCACATACAAAGCTCACTGTGACTCATTGCACAGCCTATAGCAGTACACACACACACACACGTCTCAATTTGACTCAATGAACAGTCTGTAGCACCACACAAACACACATACAGGCCTCAGTGCCTCTGCAAAGCCCATACCAGCACACACACACACACAAGTGTGACTGAGTGCTCAGCCTGTACCAGCACACACACACACACCTTACAGTAACTCATGCACATTCCACAACATGAACTACAAACACACACACACATGCACCACTCACTGTGACTCAATGCTCAGACTCTACCAGCCACCCCCACCACACACACACATAACCACGACGCACTGTGACTCAATGCTCTGCCTATACCAGCAATACAGAAACACACACAGACACCTCAGTGACTCAATGCAAAGCCCATACCAGCACACTCACACACACACAAACACACGGCTCACTGTGACAGAATGCACAGCTTATGTCTTCACACACACAACCTGATTCAATGCTCAGCCTCTACCAGCACACACACACACACACGCATGGCTCATTGTGACTCAATGTACATTTTATACCAGCACAAACACACACACACCTCACTGTAACTCAATGCTCAGACTGTACTACCCACACACACAACATACACACACACGGTGCACAGTGACTCAATGCTCAGCCTATACCAGAACACACACACACACACACAAACAGGCACTCATACATGGCTCACTGTGACTCAGTGAACCACCTATACCATCACACACACATGCGGCTCAATGTGACTCAAAGCCTATAGCAGCACACACACACACTCACAAACACCCCTCTGTGACTCACTGCACAGCCTATACCAGCGCTCACACACACACACACAGAGCTGTGAATCAATGCACAGTCTATGGTAGCACATACACACACACACACAGCTCAGTGACTCAATGCAAAGCCTATACTAGCACATGCACCCCCCCACACACACACCTCACTGTGACTCAATGCACAGCCTATACCAGCATGCACACACACACACAGCTGTGACTCAGTGCACAGTCTATACCAGCACATGCACACACACGCATGCACAGCTCAGTGTGATTCAGTGCACCATCCATACCAGCACATACACACATGCACACGCACCTCACTGTGACTCAATTCTCAGACTATACCAGCACACACACACACGGCACACTGTGACTCAATGCTCAGCCTATACCAGAACACAGACACACACAAACACGCACTCATACATGGTTCACTGTGACTCAGTGAACCACCGATACCAAGACACACACACAAACACACACGGCTAACTGTGACTCAGTGCCCAGTCTATACCGGAACACAAATACACACACACACATACATAGCTCACAGACTCAATGCACAGCCTGTACTACCACAAACAGCAGGCTCACTGTGACTCAGTGCACAGCCTGTACCAGCACAGACACACACACATGGCTCTCTGTGACTCAATGCACTGCCTATAGCAGCACACAAACACACACACGGACATACATGGCTCAGTGCGACACAATGCAGTCCATACCAGTACACACACAAGCCTCACTGTGACTGAATGCACGGCGTATACCTGCACACACACACACACACAGCTCACTGTGACTCAACGAACGCCCTGTAGCACCACACAAACACACATACAGGCCTCAGTGACTCAATGCAAAGCCCCTACCGGCACACACACACACACCTAAGTGTGACTCAATGCTCAGCCTATACCTGCGCACACAAACACACACATCTTAAGGTAACTCATGCACATTCCACACCATGAAATACAAAATACAAACACACACACATTCACGGCTCACTCTGACTCAATGCACTGTCCATACGAGCACACACACACAACTCATTGTGACCCAACGCACACTCTATACCAGCACACACACATAACTCACTGTGACACAGTGCACAGGCTATATCAGCACACAGACACACACACACAAGGCTCACTGTGACTCAGTGCACTGTGTGTAGCACCACACACACAAACACACAAACACACACATACACCTCAGTGAGTCAATGCAAAGCCCATACCAGCACACTCATACACACAGACACACACACACACCTTACTGTGTTTCAATGGTCAGCCTATACCAACACACATATACACACCATACTGTGACTCAGTGCACTCTCTGAACCATCACAAAGACACACACACACGCACGGCTCATTGTGACTGAATGCAGCGTCCATACCAGCAAATACACACCACCCATCTGTGACTCAGTGCTCAGACTATTCCAGCCCCCCCAACACGTCTCATTGTGACTCAACGCACGGCAAATACCAGTCCACACACACAGACACACACATACACAAACACACGGCTCACTGTGACTCAATGCACACTTTGTATCAACACACACACATACACACCTCCGTGACTCAATGCTCAGCCTGTATCATCACACACACACATGCATACACAAACACACATACACACACAAGGTTCACTGTGATACAATGCACAGCCTATAGCAGGACACACACACAGACACTCCTCACTGTGACTCAGTGCTCAGACTGTAATAGCCCCCCCCACACACACATACACCTCAGTGACTCAATGCAAAGCCCATACGAGCACACATGCACACATACACACACCTGATTCAATGCTCCACCCATACCAGTGCACACACACACACCCCAAACTGTGATTCAATGCTCAGCCTATACCAACACACACACACATACACACATACACACACACCTCATTGTGACTCAATGCACAGCCTATAGCAGCACACACACACACACACATGCTGACTGAGAGTCAATGCACAGTATATACGAGCACACACACACACAACTCATTGTGCCTCAATGTATAGTCAATACCAGCACACACACAGACACACATAACTCACTGTGACTCAGTTCACAGCCTATATCAGCACTCAGAAACACACACGGAAGGCTCACAGTGACCCAATACACAGTCTGTATCACCCCAGAAACACACAGACACACACACACACACACATACCCCTCAGTGACTCAATACAAAGCCATTACCAGCACACACACACACACACACACACCTGTGATTCAGTGCTCAGCCTAAACCAGCAGACACATATACACACACACACACATCTTACTGTGACTCAGTGCACCCCCTAGACCACTACGTACACACACACACACACACACACACGGCTAATTGTGACTCAATGGAGAGTCCATCCCAGCACATACACACATGCAACACACCTCACAGTGAATCAATGCTCAGACTATACTAGCCCACACCCCCACACACAACACACCTCACTGTGACTCAATACTCAGACTATACTAGCCCACACCCACACACACCCACATACACCTCACTGACTCAATGCACAGCCCATACGAGGACACATGCACACATACACACACCTAAGTGATTCAATGCTCCGCCCATACCAGTGTACACACACACATACCCCTAACTGTGATTCAATGCTCAGCCTATACCAACACACACACATACACACACACCTCATTGTGACTCAATACACATCCTATAGCAGCACACACACACACACATGCTGACTGTGACTCAATGTGCAGTCTATACAAGCACGCACACAAACAACTCATTGTGACTGCACAGTCAATACCAGCACACACACAGACACACATAACTCACTGTGACTCGGTTCACAGCCTATATCACCACTCAGACACACACACGCAAGGCTCACTGTGACTCAATGCACAGTCTGTAGCACCACACACACAGACACATACACCTCAGTGACTCAATGCAAAGCCCATACCAGCACACACACACACACACACGCTGTGACTCAATGCAAAGTCTATACGAGCACACATACAACTCATTGTGACTCAATGCACAGTCAATACCAGCACACACACAGACACACATAACTCACTGTGACTCAGTTCACAGCCTATATCACCACTCAGACACACACGCAAGGCTCACTGTGACTCAATGCACAGTCTGTAGCACCACACAAAAACACACACACATACTCACTATGACTCAATGCACAGTCTATACCAGCACACACACACACACACACATAACTCACTGTGACTCAGTGCACAGGCTATATCATCACACAGACACACACACACAAGGCTGTGACCTAGTGAATAGTCTGTAGCACCACACACACACTGACACATACACCTCAGTGACTCAATGCAAAGCCCATACCAGCACACACAAACACATACACACACCTGTGATTCAATGCTCAGCCTAAACCAGCACACACATACACACACACAGCTGTGACTCAATGCACACCCTAGACCACTACGTACACACACACACGCGGCTAATTGTGGCTCAAGAGAGTCCATACCAGCACATACACACACACAACACACCTCACTGTGACTCAATGCTCAGACTATACTAGCCCCCCCACACACATACACCTCAGTGACTCAATGCAAAGCCCATACGAGCACACGTGCACACATACACACACTTAATTGATTCAGTGCTCCACCCATACCAGTGCAGACACACCCGTGATTCAATGCTCAGCCTATACCAGCACACACACACACACCTCATTGACTCAATGCACAGCCTACAGCAGTACACACACACACATGCTGTGACTCAATGCACAGTCTATACGAGCACACACACAGACACACGTAACTCACTGTGACTTAGTTCACAGCCTATATCAGCACTCAGATGTACACACGCAAGGCTCACAGTGACTCAATGCACAGTCTGTAGCACCACACACACACAGACACACACACCTCAGTGAGTCAATACAAAGCCCATAGCAGCACACACACTCCCACACCTGTGACTCAATGCTAAGCCTATAGCAGCACACATATACACACCATACTGTGACTCAGTGCACACTCTACACCATCACAAAGACACACACACACTCACGGCTCATTGTGACTGAATGCACCGTCCATACCAGCACATACACACACACAACACATCTGTCAGTCAATGCTCAGACTGTACAACCCACACACACAACACACGGTGCACTGTGACTCAATGCTCAGCCTATGCCAGAACACACACACACACAAACAAACACACACTCATACATGGCTCACTGTGACTTAGTGAACCACCTATACCATCACACACACACACACACACACACAGAGACACCTCAGTGACTCAATGGAGAGCCCATACCAGCCCCCCCCCACACCTGTGATTCAGTGTGCAGCCTCTACCAGCACACACACACCATACTGTGACTCAACGCACACTCTACACCACCACATACACACACACACATACACACACATACGCATGCCTCTTTGTGACTCAATGTGCTGTCCATACCAGCACATATACACACACACAACACACCTCACTGTGACTCTATGCTGAGACCATAGTAGCCCCCCACACACACACGGCACACTGTGACTCAATTCTAAGCCTATACCAGCACATACAGAAACACACACACACCCCAGTGACTCAATGCAAAGTCCATACCAGCATACATACGCACATATACGCAGCTAAGTGTGACTCGGTGCTCAGCCTGTACCAGCACACACACAGACACACACGCCACCCACACGGCTCTGTGACTCATTGCGGAGCCCGTACCAGCATAAAATCACGGCTCACTTATCACTCAATGCTTAGTCTGTAGCAGCACACACACACACACACACACACACACAAACAAACACCTCACTGTGACTCAATGCAAAGCCCATACAGGCACACACACACACACCTGAGTCAATGCAGTCTTTACCAACACACACACACACACACACACCTGTGAGTCAATGCAGTCTTTACCAACACACACACACACACACGCATGGCTTAATGTGACTCAACGCACAGCCTATACCATCACATACACACACGAAGACACACAGGCACGGCTCACTGTTAATCAATGCACAGTCCATACCAACACATACACACACACACAGGCACCTTACTGTAACTAAATTCACATTGTATACCAGCACAGACACACAGAAACATGCATTCACACATGGCTCACTGTGAATCAATGAACCGTCTACACCATCACACACATACAGACACACACACACACACGGCTCACTGTGACTCAATGCACTGCCGAAAGCAGCACACAAACACACACAGACATACATGGCTCACTGTGACACAATGTAGTCCATACGAGTACACACACAAGCCTCACTGTGACTGAATGCATGGCGTATACCTGCACATACACACACAGCTCACTGTGACTCAATGCACATTCTATACCATCACACACACACTCACATACAAAGCTCACTGTGACTCATTGCACAGCCTATAGCAGTACACACACACACACACACGTCTCAATTTGACTCAATGAACAGTCTGTAGCACCACACAAACACACATACAGGCCTCAGTGCCTCTGCAAAGCCCATACCAGCACACACACACACACAAGTGTGACTGAGTGCTCAGCCTGTACCAGCACACACACACACACCTTACAGTAACTCATGCACATTCCACAACATGAACTACAAACACACACACACATGCACCACTCACTGTGACTCAATGCTCAGAGTCTACCAGCCACCCCCCACCACACACACACATAACCACGATGCACTGTGACTCAATGCTCTGCCTATACCAGCAATACAGAAACACACACAGACACGTCAGTGACTCAATGCAAAGCCCATACCAGCACACTCACACACACACAAACACACGGCTCACTGTGACAGAATGCACAGCTTATGTCTTCACACACACAACCTGATTCAATGCTCAGCCTCTACCAGCACACACACACACACACGCATGGCTCATTGTGACTCAATGTACATTTTATACCAGCACAAACACACACACACCTCACTGTAACTCAATGCTCAGACTGTACTACCCACACACACAACATACACACACACGGTGCACAGTGACTCAATGCTCAGCCTATACCAGAACACACACACACACACACAAACAGGCACTCATACATGGCTCACTGTGACTCAGTGAACCACCTATACCATCACACACACATGCGGCTCAATGTGACTCAAAGCCTATAGCAGCACACGCACACACTCACAAACACCCCTCTGTGACTCACTGCACAGCCTATACCAGCGCTCACACACACACACACACAGAGCTGTGAATCAATGCACAGTCTATGGTAGCACATACACACACACACACACAGCTCAGTGACTCAATGCAAAGCCTATACTAGCACATGCACCCCCCCACACACACACCTCACTGTGACTCAATGCACAGCCTATACCAGCATGCACACACACACACACAGCTGTGACTCAGTGCACAGTCTATACCAGCACATGCACACACACGCATGCACGGCTCAGTGTGATTCAGTGCACCATCCATACCAGCACATACACACATGCACACGCACCTCACTGTGACTCAATTCTCAGACTATACCAGCACACACACACACGGCACACTGTGACTCAATGCTCAGCCTATACCAGAACACAGACACACACAAACACGCACTCATACATGGTTCACTGTGACTCAGTGAACCACCGATACCAAGACAAACACACACACAAACACACACGGCTAACTGTGACTCAGTGCCCAGTCTATACCGGAACACAAATACACACACACACATACATAGCTCACAGACTCAATGCACAGCCTGTACTACCACAAACAGCAGGCTCACTGTGACTCAGTGCACAGCCTGTACCAGCACAGACACACACACATGGCTCTCTGTGACTCAATGCACTGCCTATAGCAGCACACAAACACACACACGGACATACATGGCTCAGTGCAACACAATGCAGTCCATACCAGTACACACACAAGCCTCACTGTGACAATGCACGGCGTATACCTGCACACACACACACACACAGCTCACTGTGACTCAACGAACGCCCTGTAGCACCACACAAACACACATACAGGCCTCAGTGACTCAATGCAAAGCCCCTACCGGCACACACACACACACCTAAGTGTGACGCAATGCTCAGCCTATACTTGCGCACACAAACACACACATCTTAAGGTAACTCATGCACATTCCACACCATGAAATACAAAATACAAACACACACACATTCACGGCTCACTCTGACTCAATGCACTGTCCATACGAGCACATACACACACAGCACACACCTCACTGTGACTCAATGATCTGATTATATGAGCACACTCATACACACACACACACACAAACACCCCTCACTGTGACTCACTGCACAACCTATACCAGCGTGGACACACACAAACACACATGCTCACTGTGACTAAATGCACAGTCTATACGAGCACACACACACACAACTCATTGTGACCCAACGCACACTCTATACCAGCACACACACATAACTCACTGTGACACAGTGCACAGGCTATATCAGCACACAGACACACACACACAAGGCTCACTGTGACTCAGTGCACTGTGTGTCGCACCACACACACAAACACACACATACACCTCAGTGAGTCAATGCAAAGCCCATACCAGCACACTCATACACACAGACACACACACACACACCTTACTTTGTTTCAATGGTCAGCCTATACCAACACACATATACACACCATACTGTGACTCAGTGCACTCTCTGAACCATCACAAAGACACACACACACGCACGGCTCATTGTGACTGAATGCAGCGTCCATACCAGCAAATACACACCACCCATCTGTGACTCAGTGCTCAGACTATTCCAGCCCCCCCAACACGTCTCATTGTGACTCAACGCACGGCAAATACCAGTCCACACACACAGACACACACATACACAAACACACGGCTCACTGTGACTCAATGCACACTTTGTATCAACACACACACATACACACCTCCGTGACTCAATGCTCAGCCTGTATCATCACACACACACATGCATACACAAACACACATACACACACAAGGTTCACTGTGATACAATGCACAGCCTATAGCAGGACACACACACAGACACTCCTCACTGTGACTCAGTGCTCAGACTGTAATAGCCCCCCCCCACACACATACACCTCACTGACTCAATGCAAAGCCCATACGAGCACACATGCACACATACACACACCTGATTCAATGCTCCACCCATACCAGTGCACACACACACACCCCAAACTGTGATTCAATGCTCAGCCTATACCAACACACACACACATACACACATACACACACACCTCATTGTGACTCAATGCACAGCCTATAGCAGCACACACACACACACACATGCTGACTGAGAGTCAATGCACAGTATATACGAGCACACACACACACAACTCATTGTGCCTCAATGTATAGTCAATACCAGCACACACACAGACACACATAACTCACTGTGACTCAGTTCACAGCCTATATCAGCACTCAGAAACACACACGGAAGGCTCACAGTGACCCAATACACAGTCTGTATCACCCCAGAAACACACAGACACACACACACACACACATACCCCTCAGTGACTCAATACAAAGCCATTACCAGCACACACACACACACACACACACACACACACCTGTGATTCAGTGCTCAGCCTAAACCAGCAGACACATATACACACACACACACACCTTACTGTGACTCAGTGCACCCCCTAGACCACTACGTACACACACACACACACACACACACGGCTAATTGTGACTCAATGGAGAGTCCATCCCAGCACATACACACATGCAACACACCTCACAGTGAATCAATGCTCAGACTATACTAGCCCACACCCCCACACACAACACACCTCACTGTGACTCAATACTCAGACTATACTAGCCCACACCCACACACACCCACATACACCTCACTGACTCAATGCACAGCCCATACGAGGACACATGCACACATACACACACCTAAGTGATTCAATGCTCCGCCCATACCAGTGTACACACACACATACCCCTAACTGTGATTCAATGCTCAGCCTATACCAACACACACACATACACACACACCTCATTGTGACTCAATACACATCCTATAGCAGCACACACACACACACATGCTGACTGTGACTCAATGTGCAGTCTATACAAGCACGCACACAAACAACTCATTGTGACTGCACAGTCAATACCAGCACACACACAGACACACATAACTCACTGTGACTCGGTTCACAGCCTATATCACCACTCAGACACACACACGCAAGGCTCACTGTGACTCAATGCACAGTCTGTAGCACCACACACACAGACACATACACCTCAGTGACTCAATGCAAAGCCCATACCAGCACACACACACACACACACGCTGTGACTCAATGCAAAGTCTATACGAGCACACATACAACTCATTGTGACTCAATGCACAGTCAATACCAGCACACACACAGACACACATAACTCACTGTGACTCAGTTCACAGCCTATATCACCACTCAGACACACACGCAAGGCTCACTGTGACTCAATGCACAGTCTGTAGCACCACACAAAAACACACACACATACTCACTATGACTCAATGCACAGTCTATACCAGCACACACACACACACACACATAACTCACTGTGACTCAGTGCACAGGCTATATCATCACACAGACACACACACACAAGGCTGTGACCTAGTGAATAGTCTGTAGCACCACACACACACTGACACATACACCTCAGTGACTCAATGCAAAGCCCATACCAGCACACACAAACACATACACACACCTGTGATTCAATGCTCAGCCTAAACCAGCACACACATACACACACACAGCTGTGACTCAATGCACACCCTAGACCACTACGTACACACACACACGCGGCTAATTGTGGCTCAAGAGAGTCCATACCAGCACATACACACACACAACACACCTCACTGTGACTCAATGCTCAGACTATACTAGCCCCCCCACACACATACACCTCAGTGACTCAATGCAAAGCCCATACGAGCACACGTGCACACATACACACACTTAATTGATTCAGTGCTCCACCCATACCAGTGCAGACACACCCGTGATTCAATGCTCAGCCTATACCAGCACACACACACACACCTCATTGACTCAATGCACAGCCTACAGCAGTACACACACACACATGCTGTGACTCAATGCACAGTCTATACGAGCACACACACAGACACACGTAACTCACTGTGACTTAGTTCACAGCCTATATCAGCACTCAGATGTACACACGCAAGGCTCACAGTGACTCAATGCACAGTCTGTAGCACCACACACACACAGACACACACACCTCAGTGAGTCAATACAAAGCCCATAGCAGCACACACACTCCCACACCTGTGACTCAATGCTAAGCCTATAGCAGCACACATATACACACCATACTGTGACTCAGTGCACACTCTACACCATCACAAAGACACACACACACTCACGGCTCATTGTGACTGAATGCACCGTCCATACCAGCACATACACACACACAACACATCTGTCAGTCAATGCTCAGACTGTACAACCCACACACACAACACACGGTGCACTGTGACTCAATGCTCAGCCTATGCCAGAACACACACACACACAAACAAACACACACTCATACATGGCTCACTGTGACTTAGTGAACCACCTATACCATCACACACACACACACACACACACAGAGACACCTCAGTGACTCAATGGAGAGCCCATACCAGCCCCCCCCCACACCTGTGATTCAGTGTGCAGCCTCTACCAGCACACACACACCATACTGTGACTCAACGCACACTCTACACCACCACATACACACACACACATACACACACATACGCATGCCTCTTTGTGACTCAATGTGCTGTCCATACCAGCACATATACACACACACAACACACCTCACTGTGACTCTATGCTGAGACCATAGTAGCCCCCCACACACACACGGCACACTGTGACTCAATTCTAAGCCTATACCAGCACATACAGAAACACACACACACCCCAGTGACTCAATGCAAAGTCCATACCAGCATACATACGCACATATACGCAGCTAAGTGTGACTCGGTGCTCAGCCTGTACCAGCACACACACAGACACACACGCCACCCACACGGCTCTGTGACTCATTGCGGAGCCCGTACCAGCATAAAATCACGGCTCACTTATCACTCAATGCTTAGTCTGTAGCAGCACACACACACACACACACACACACACAAACAAACACCTCACTGTGACTCAATGCAAAGCCCATACAGGCACACACACACACACCTGAGTCAATGCAGTCTTTACCAACACACACACACACACACACACCTGTGAGTCAATGCAGTCTTTACCAACACACACACACACACACGCATGGCTTAATGTGACTCAACGCACAGCCTATACCATCACATACACACACGAAGACACACAGGCACGGCTCACTGTTAATCAATGCACAGTCCATACCAACACATACACACACACACAGGCACCTTACTGTAACTAAATTCACATTGTATACCAGCACAGACACACAGAAACATGCATTCACACATGGCTCACTGTGAATCAATGAACCGTCTACACCATCACACACATACAGACACACACACACACACGGCTCACTGTGACTCAATGCACTGCCGAAAGCAGCACACAAACACACACAGACATACATGGCTCACTGTGACACAATGTAGTCCATACGAGTACACACACAAGCCTCACTGTGACTGAATGCATGGCGTATACCTGCACATACACACACAGCTCACTGTGACTCAATGCACATTCTATACCATCACACACACACTCACATACAAAGCTCACTGTGACTCATTGCACAGCCTATAGCAGTACACACACACACACACACGTCTCAATTTGACTCAATGAACAGTCTGTAGCACCACACAAACACACATACAGGCCTCAGTGCCTCTGCAAAGCCCATACCAGCACACACACACACACAAGTGTGACTGAGTGCTCAGCCTGTACCAGCACACACACACACACCTTACAGTAACTCATGCACATTCCACAACATGAACTACAAACACACACACACATGCACCACTCACTGTGACTCAATGCTCAGACTCTACCAGCCACCCCCCACCACACACACACATAACCACGATGCACTGTGACTCAATGCTCTGCCTATACCAGCAATACAGAAACACACACAGACACGTCAGTGACTCAATGCAAAGCCCATACCAGCACACTCACACACACACAAACACACGGCTCACTGTGACAGAATGCACAGCTTATGTCTTCACACACACAACCTGATTCAATGCTCAGCCTCTACCAGCACACACACACACACACGCATGGCTCATTGTGACTCAATGTACATTTTATACCAGCACAAACACACACACACCTCACTGTAACTCAATGCTCAGACTGTACTACCCACACACACAACATACACACACACGGTGCACAGTGACTCAATGCTCAGCCTATACCAGAACACACACACACACACACAAACAGGCACTCATACATGGCTCACTGTGACTCAGTGAACCACCTATACCATCACACACACATGCGGCTCAATGTGACTCAAAGCCTATAGCAGCACACGCACACACTCACAAACACCCCTCTGTGACTCACTGCACAGCCTATACCAGCGCTCACACACACACACACACAGAGCTGTGAATCAATGCACAGTCTATGGTAGCACATACACACACACACACACAGCTCAGTGACTCAATGCAAAGCCTATACTAGCACATGCACCCCCCCACACACACACCTCACTGTGACTCAATGCACAGCCTATACCAGCATGCACACACACACACACAGCTGTGACTCAGTGCACAGTCTATACCAGCACATGCACACACACGCATGCACGGCTCAGTGTGATTCAGTGCACCATCCATACCAGCACATACACACATGCACACGCACCTCACTGTGACTCAATTCTCAGACTATACCAGCACACACACACACGGCACACTGTGACTCAATGCTCAGCCTATACCAGAACACAGACACACACAAACACGCACTCATACATGGTTCACTGTGACTCAGTGAACCACCGATACCAAGACAAACACACACACAAACACACACGGCTAACTGTGACTCAGTGCCCAGTCTATACCGGAACACAAATACACACACACACATACATAGCTCACAGACTCAATGCACAGCCTGTACTACCACAAACAGCAGGCTCACTGTGACTCAGTGCACAGCCTGTACCAGCACAGACACACACACATGGCTCTCTGTGACTCAATGCACTGCCTATAGCAGCACACAAACACACACACGGACATACATGGCTCAGTGCAACACAATGCAGTCCATACCAGTACACACACAAGCCTCACTGTGACAATGCACGGCGTATACCTGCACACACACACACACACAGCTCACTGTGACTCAACGAACGCCCTGTAGCACCACACAAACACACATACAGGCCTCAGTGACTCAATGCAAAGCCCCTACCGGCACACACACACACACCTAAGTGTGACGCAATGCTCAGCCTATACTTGCGCACACAAACACACACATCTTAAGGTAACTCATGCACATTCCACACCATGAAATACAAAATACAAACACACACACATTCACGGCTCACTCTGACTCAATGCACTGTCCATACGAGCACATACACACACAGCACACACCTCACTGTGACTCAATGATCTGATTATATGAGCACACTCATACACACACACACACACAAACACCCCTCACTGTGACTCACTGCACAACCTATACCAGCGTGGACACACACAAACACACATGCTCACTGTGACTAAATGCACAGTCTATACGAGCACACACACACACAACTCATTGTGACCCAACGCACACTCTATACCAGCACACACACATAACTCACTGTGACACAGTGCACAGGCTATATCAGCACACAGACACACACACACAAGGCTCACTGTGACTCAGTGCACTGTGTGTCGCACCACACACACAAACACACACATACACCTCAGTGAGTCAATGCAAAGCCCATACCAGCACACTCATACACACAGACACACACACACACACCTTACTTTGTTTCAATGGTCAGCCTATACCAACACACATATACACACCATACTGTGACTCAGTGCACTCTCTGAACCATCACAAAGACACACACACACGCACGGCTCATTGTGACTGAATGCAGCGTCCATACCAGCAAATACACACCACCCATCTGTGACTCAGTGCTCAGACTATTCCAGCCCCCCCAACACGTCTCATTGTGACTCAACGCACGGCAAATACCAGTCCACACACACAGACACACACATACACAAACACACGGCTCACTGTGACTCAATGCACACTTTGTATCAACACACACACATACACACCTCCGTGACTCAATGCTCAGCCTGTATCATCACACACACACATGCATACACAAACACACATACACACACAAGGTTCACTGTGATACAATGCACAGCCTATAGCAGGACACACACACAGACACTCCTCACTGTGACTCAGTGCTCAGACTGTAATAGCCCCCCCCCACACACATACACCTCACTGACTCAATGCAAAGCCCATACGAGCACACATGCACACATACACACACCTGATTCAATGCTCCACCCATACCAGTGCACACACACACACCCCAAACTGTGATTCAATGCTCAGCCTATACCAACACACACACACATACACACATACACACACACCTCATTGTGACTCAATGCACAGCCTATAGCAGCACACACACACACACACATGCTGACTGAGAGTCAATGCACAGTATATACGAGCACACACACACACAACTCATTGTGCCTCAATGTATAGTCAATACCAGCACACACACAGACACACATAACTCACTGTGACTCAGTTCACAGCCTATATCAGCACTCAGAAACACACACGGAAGGCTCACAGTGACCCAATACACAGTCTGTATCACCCCAGAAACACACAGACACACACACACACACACATACCCCTCAGTGACTCAATACAAAGCCATTACCAGCACACACACACACACACACACACACACACACCTGTGATTCAGTGCTCAGCCTAAACCAGCAGACACATATACACACACACACACACCTTACTGTGACTCAGTGCACCCCCTAGACCACTACGTACACACACACACACACACACACACAGCTAATTGTGACTCAATGGAGAGTCCATCCCAGCACATACACACATGCAACACACCTCACAGTGAATCAATGCTCAGACTATACTAGCCCACACCCCCACACACAACACACCTCACTGTGACTCAATACTCAGACTATACTAGCCCACACCCACACACACCCACATACACCTCACTGACTCAATGCACAGCCCATACGAGGACACATGCACACATACACACACCTAACTGATTCAATGCTCCGCCCATACCAGTGTACACACACACATACCCCTAACTGTGATTCAATGCTCAGCCTATACCAACACACACACATACACACACACCTCATTGTGACTCAATACACATCCTATAGCAGCACACACACACACACATGCTGACTGTGACTCAATGTGCAGTCTATACAAGCACGCACACAAACAACTCATTGTGACTGCACAGTCAATACCAGCACACACACAGACACACATAACTCACTGTGACTCGGTTCACAGCCTATATCACCACTCAGACACACACACGCAAGGCTCACTGTGACTCAATGCACAGTCTGTAGCACCACACACACAGACACATACACCTCAGTGACTCAATGCAAAGCCCATACCAGCACACACACACACACACACGCTGTGACTCAATGCAAAGTCTATACGAGCACACATACAACTCATTGTGACTCAATGCACAGTCAATACCAGCACACACACAGACACACATAACTCACTGTGACTCAGTTCACAGCCTATATCACCACTCAGACACACACGCAAGGCTCACTGTGACTCAATGCACAGTCTGTAGCACCACACAAAAACACACACACATACTCACTATGACTCAATGCACAGTCTATACCAGCACACACACACACACACACATAACTCACTGTGACTCAGTGCACAGGCTATATCATCACACAGACACACACACACAAGGCTGTGACCTAGTGAATAGTCTGTAGCACCACACACACACTGACACATACACCTCAGTGACTCAATGCAAAGCCCATACCAGCACACACAAACACATACACACACCTGTGATTCAATGCTCAGCCTAAACCAGCACACACATACACACACACACAGCTGTGACTCAATGCACACCCTAGACCACTACGTACACACACACACGCGGCTAATTGTGGCTCAAGAGAGTCCATACCAGCACATACACACACACAACACACCTCACTGTGACTCAATGCTCAGACTATACTAGCCCCCCACACACACATACACCTCAGTGACTCAATGCAAAGCCCATACGAGCACACGTGCACACATACACACACTTAATTGATTCAGTGCTCCACCCATACCAGTGCAGACACACCCGTGATTCAATGCTCAGCCTATACCAGCACACACACACACACCTCATTGACTCAATGCACAGCCTACAGCAGTACACACACACACATGCTGTGACTCAATGCACAGTCTATACGAGCACACACACAGACACACGTAACTCACTGTGACTTAGTTCACAGCCTATATCAGCACTCAGATGTACACACGCAAGGCTCACAGTGACTCAATGCACAGTCTGTAGCACCACACACACACAGACACACACACCTCAGTGAGTCAATACAAAGCCCATAGCAGCACACACACTCCCACACCTGTGACTCAATGCTAAGCCTATAGCAGCACACATATACACACCATACTGTGACTCAGTGCACACTCTACACCATCACAAAGACACACACACACTCACGGCTCATTGTGACTGAATGCACCGTCCATACCAGCACATACACACACACAACACATCTGTCAGTCAATGCTCAGACTGTACAACCCACACACACAACACACGGTGCACTGTGACTCAATGCTCAGCCTATGCCAGAACACACACACACACAAACAAACACACACTCATACATGGCTCACTGTGACTTAGTGAACCACCTATACCATCACACACACACACACACACACACAGAGACACCTCAGTGACTCAATGGAGAGCCCATACCAGCCCCCCCCCACACCTGTGATTCAGTGTGCAGCCTCTACCAGCACACACACACCATACTGTGACTCAACGCACACTCTACACCACCACATACACACACACACATACACACACATACGCATGCCTCTTTGTGACTCAATGTGCTGTCCATACCAGCACATATACACACACACAACACACCTCACTGTGACTCTATGCTGAGACCATAGTAGCCCCCCCCACACACACACACACGGCACACTGTGACTCAATTCTAAGCCTATACCAGCACATACAGAAACACACACACACCCCAGTGACTCAATGCAAATTCCATACCAGCATACATACACACATATACGCAGCTAAGTGTGACTCGGTGCTCAGCCTGTACCAGCACACACACAGACACACACGCCACCCACACGGCTCTGTGACTCATTGCGGAGCCTGTACCAGCATAAAATCACGGCTCACTTATCACTCAATGCTTAGTCTGTAGCAGCACACACACACACACACACACACACACACAAACACCTCACTGTGACTCAATGCAAAGCCCATACAGGCACACACACACACACACCTGAGTCAATGCAGTCTTTACCAACACACACACACACACACACCTGTGAGTCAATGCAGTCTTTACCAACACACACACACACACACGCATGGCTCAATGTGACTCAACGCACAGCCTATACCATCACATACACACACGAAGACACACAGGCACGGCTCACTGTTAATCAATGCACAGTCCATACCAACACATACACACACACACAGGCACCTTACTGTAACTAAATTCACATTGTATACCAGCACAGACACACAGAAACATGCATTCACACATGGCTCACTGTGAATCAATGAACCGTCTACACCATCACACACATACAGACACACACACACACACGGCTCACTGTGACTCAATGCACTGCCGAAAGCAACACACAAACACACACAGACATACATGGCTCACTGTGACACAATGTAGTCCATACGAGTACACACACAAGCCTCACTGTGACTGAATGCATGGCGTATACCTGCACATACACACACAGCTCACTGTGACTCAATGCACATTCTATACCATCACACACACACTCACATACAAAGCTCACTGTGACTCATTGCACAGCCTATAGCAGTACACACACACACACACGTCTCAATTTGACTCAATGAACAGTCTGTAGCACCACACAAACACACATACAGGCCTCAGTGCCTCTGCAAAGCCCATACCAGCACACACACACACACAAGTGTGACTGAGTGCTCAGCCTGTACCAGCACACACACACACACCTTACAGTAACTCATGCACATTCCACAACATGAACTACAAACACACACACACATGCACCACTCACTGTGACTCAATGCTCAGACTCTACCAGCCACCCCCACCACACACACACATAACCACGACGCACTGTGACTCAATGCTCTGCCTATACCAGCAATACAGAAACACACACAGACACCTCAGTGACTCAATGCAAAGCCCATACCAGCACACTCACACACACACAAACACACGGCTCACTGTGACAGAATGCACAGCTTATGTCTTCACACACACAACCTGATTCAATGCTCAGCCTCTACCAGCACACACACACACACACGCATGGCTCATTGTGACTCAATGTACATTTTATACCAGCACAAACACACACACACCTCACTGTAACTCAATGCTCAGACTGTACTACCCACACACACAACATACACACACACGGTGCACAGTGACTCAATGCTCAGCCTATACCAGAACACACACACACACACACAAACAGGCACTCATACATGGCTCACTGTGACTCAGTGAACCACCTATACCATCACACACACATGCGGCTCAATGTGACTCAAAGCCTATAGCAGCACACGCACACACTCACAAACACCCCTCTGTGACTCACTGCACAGCCTATACCAGCGCTCACACACACACACACACAGAGCTGTGAATCAATGCACAGTCTATGGTAGCACATACACACACACACACACAGCTCAGTGACTCAATGCAAAGCCTATACTAGCACATGCACCCCCACACACACACACCTCACTGTGACTCAATGCACAGCCTATACCAGCATGCACACACACACACACAGCTGTGACTCAGTGCACAGTCTATACCAGCACATGCACACACACGCATGCACGGCTCAGTGTGATTCAGTGCACCATCCATACCAGCACATACACACATGCACACGCACCTCACTGTGACTCAATTCTCAGATTATACCAGCACACACACACACGGCACACTGTGACTCAATGCTCAGCCTATACCAGAACACAGACACACACAAACACGCACTCATACATGGTTCACTGTGACTCAGTGAACCACCGATACCAAGACAAACACACACACAAACACACACGGCTAACTGTGACTCAGTGCCCAGTCTATACCGGAACACAAATACACACACACACATACATAGCTCACAGACTCAATGCACAGCCTGTACTACCACAAACAGCAGGCTCACTGTGACTCAGTGCACAGCCTGTACCAGCACAGACACACACACATGGCTCTCTGTGACTCAATGCACTGCCTATAGCAGCACACAAACACACACACGGACATACATGGCTCAGTGCGACACAATGCAGTCCATACCAGTACACACACAAGCCTCACTGTGACTGAATGCACGGCGTATACCTGCACACACACACACAGCTCACTGTGACTCAACGAACGCCCTGTAGCACCACACAAACACACATACAGGCCTCAGTGACTCAATGCAAAGCCCCTACCGGCACACACACACACACCTAAGTGTGACTCAATGCTCAGCCTATACCTGCGCACACAAACACACACATCTTAAGGTAACTCATGCACATTCCACACCATGAAATACAAAATACAAACACACACACATTCACGGCTCACTCTGACTCAATGCACTGTCCATACGAGCACACACACACAACTCATTGTGACCCAACGCACACTCTATACCAGCACACACACATAACTCACTGTGACACAGTGCACAGGCTATATCAGCACACAGACACACACACACAAGGCTCACTGTGACTCAGTGCACTGTGTGTAGCACCACACACACACACAAACACACACATACACCTCAGTGAGTCAATGCAAAGCCCATACCAGCACACTCATACACACAGACACACACACACACCTTACTGTGTTTCAATGGTCAGCCTATACCAACACACATATACACACCATACTGTGACTCAGTGCACTCTCTGAACCATCACAAAGACACACACACACGCACGGCTCATTGTGACTGAATGCAGCGTCCATACCAGCAAATACACACCACCCATCTGTGACTCAGTGCTCAGACTATTCCAGCCCCCCCAACACGTCTCATTGTGACTCAACGCACGGCAAATACCAGTCCACACACACAGACACACACATACACAAACACACGGCTCACTGTGACTCAATGCACACTTTGTATCAACACACACACATACACACCTCCGTGACTCAATGCTCAGCCTGTATCATCACACACACACATGCATACACAAACACACATACACACACAAGGTTCACTGTGATACAATGCACAGCCTATAGCAGGACACACACACAGACACTCCTCACTGTGACTCAGTGCTCAGACTGTAATAGCCCCCCCCACACACACATACACCTCACTGACTCAATGCAAAGCCCATACGAGCACACATGCACACATACACACACCTGATTCAATGCTCCACCCATACCAGTGCACACACACACACCCCAAACTGTGATTCAATGCTCAGCCTATACCAACACACACACACATACACACATACACACACACCTCATTGTGACTCAATGCACAGCCTATAGCAGCACACACACACACACACATGCTGACTGAGAGTCAATGCACAGTATATACGAGCACACACACACACAACTCATTGTGCCTCAATGTATAGTCAATACCAGCACACACACAGACACACATAACTCACTGTGACTCAGTTCACAGCCTATATCAGCACTCAGAAACACACACGGAAGGCTCACAGTGACCCAATACACAGTCTGTATCACCCCAGAAACACACAGACACACACACACACACACATACCCCTCAGTGACTCAATACAAAGCCATTACCAGCACACACACACACACACACACACACCTGTGATTCAGTGCTCAGCCTAAACCAGCAGACACATATACACACACACACACACCTTACTGTGACTCAGTGCACCCCCTAGACCACTACGTACACACACACACACACACACACGGCTAATTGTGACTCAATGGAGAGTCCATCCCAGCACATACACACATGCAACACACCTCACAGTGAATCAATGCTCAGACTATACTAGCCCACACCCCCACACACAACACACCTCACTGTGACTCAATACTCAGACTATACTAGCCCACACCCACACACACCCACATACACCTCACTGACTCAATGCACAGCCCATACGAGGACACATGCACACATACACACACCTAAGTGATTCAATGCTCCGCCCATACCAGTGTACACACACACATACCCCTAACTGTGATTCAATGCTCAGCCTATACCAACACACACACATACACACACACCTCATTGTGACTCAATACACATCCTATAGCAGCACACACACACACACATGCTGACTGTGACTCAATGTGCAGTCTATACAAGCACGCACACAAAAAACTCATTGTGACTGAGTGCACAGTCAATACCAGCACACACACAGACACACATAACTCACTGTGACTCGGTTCACAGCCTATATCACCACTCAGACACACACACGCAAGGCTCACTGTGACTCAATGCACAGTCTGTAGCACCACACACACAGACACATACACCTCAGTGACTCAATGCAAAGCCCATACCAGCACACACACACACACACACGCTGTGACTCAATGCAAAGTCTATACGAGCACACATACAACTCATTGTGACTCAATGCACAGTCAATACCAGCACACACACAGACACACATAACTCACTGTGACTCAGTTCACAGCCTATATCACCACTCAGACACACACGCAAGGCTCACTGTGACTCAATGCACAGTCTGTAGCACCACACAAAAACACACACACATACTCACTATGACTCAATGCACAGTCTATACCAGCACACACACACACACACACATAACTCACTGTGACTCAGTGCACAGGCTATATCATCACACAGACACACACACACAAGGCTGTGACCTAGTGAATAGTCTGTAGCACCACACACACACTGACACATACACCTCAGTGACTCAATGCAAAGCCCATACCAGCACACACAAACACATACACACACCTGTGATTCAATGCTCAGCCTAAACCAGCACACACATACACACACACACAGCTGTGACTCAATGCACACCCTAGACCACTACGTACACACACACACGCGGCTAATTGTGGCTCAAGAGAGTCCATACCAGCACATACACACACACAACACACCTCACTGTGACTCAATGCTCAGACTATACTAGCCCCCCCCACACACATACACCTCAGTGACTCAATGCAAAGCCCATACGAGCACACGTGCACACATACACACACTTAATTGATTCAGTGCTCCACCCATACCAGTGCAGACACACCCGTGATTCAATGCTCAGCCTATACCAGCACACACACACACACCTCATTGACTCAATGCACAGCCTACAGCAGTACACACACACACATGCTGTGACTCAATGCACAGTCTATACGAGCACACACACAGACACACGTAACTCACTGTGACTTAGTTCACAGCCTATATCAGCACTCAGATGTACACACGCAAGGCTCACAGTGACTCAATGCACAGTCTGTAGCACCACACACACACAGACACACACACCTCAGTGAGTCAATACAAAGCCCATAGCAGCACACACACTCCCACACCTGTGACTCAATGCTAAGCCTATAGCAGCACACATATACACACCATACTGTGACTCAGTGCACACTCTACACCATCACAAAGACACACACACACTCACGGCTCATTGTGACTGAATGCACCGTCCATACCAGCACATACACACACACAACACATCTGTCAGTCAATGCTCAGACTGTACAACCCACACACACAACACACGGTGCACTGTGACTCAATGCTCAGCCTATGCCAGAACACACACACACACAAACAAACACACACTCATACATGGCTCACTGTGACTTAGTGAACCACCTATACCATCACACACACACACACACACACACAGAGACACCTCAGTGACTCAATGGAGAGCCCATACCAGCCCCCCCCACACCTGTGATTCAGTGTGCAGCCTCTACCAGCACACACACACCATACTGTGACTCAACGCACACTCTACACCACCACATACACACACACACATACACACACATACGCATGCCTCTTTGTGACTCAATGTGCTGTCCATACCAGCACATATACACACACACAACACACCTCACTGTGACTCTATGCTGAGACCATAGTAGCCCCCCCCCCCACACACGGCACACTGTGACTCAATTCTAAGCCTATACCAGCACATACAGAAACACACACACACCCCAGTGACTCAATGCAAAGTCCATACCAGCATACATACACACATATACGCAGCTAAGTGTGACTCGGTGCTCAGCCTGTACCAGCACACACACAGACACACACGCCACCCACACGGCTCTGTGACTCATTGCGGAGCCTGTACCAGCATAAAATCACAGCTCACTTATCACTCAATGCTTAGTCTGTAGCAGCACACACACACACACACACACACACAAACAAACACCTCACTGTGACTCAATGCAAAGCCCATACAGGCACACACACACACACCTGAGTCAATGCAGTCTTTACCAACACACACACACACACACACACCTGTGAGTCAATGCAGTCTTTACCAACACACACACACACACACGCATGGCTTAATGTGACTCAACGCACAGCCTATACCATCACATACACACACGAAGACACACAGGCACGGCTCACTGTTAATCAATGCACAGTCCATACCAACACATACACACACACACAGGCACCTTACTGTAACTAAATTCACATTGTATACCAGCACAGACACACAGAAACATGCATTCACACATGGCTCACTGTGAATCAATGAACCGTCTACACCATCACACACATACAGACACACACACACACACGGCTCACTGTGACTCAATGCACTGCCGAAAGCAGCACACAAACACACACAGACATACATGGCTCACTGTGACACAATGTAGTCCATACGAGTACACACACAAGCCTCACTGTGACTGAATGCACGGCGTATACCTGCACATACACACACAGCTCACTGTGACTCAATGCACATTCTATACCATCACACACACACTCACATACAAAGCTCACTGTGACTCATTGCACAGCCTATAGCAGTACACACACACACACACACGTCTCAATTTGACTCAATGAACAGTCTGTAGCACCACACAAACACACATACAGGCCTCAGTGCCTCTGCAAAGCCCATACCAGCACACACACACACACAAGTGTGACTGAGTGCTCAGCCTGTACCAGCACACACACACACACCTTACAGTAACTCATGCACATTCCACAACATGAACTACAAACACACACACACATGCAGCACTCACTGTGACTCAATGCTCAGACTCTACCAGCCACCCCCACCACACACACACATAACCACGACGCACTGTGACTCAATGCTCTGCCTATACCAGCAATACAGAAACACACACAGACACCTCAGTGACTCAATGCAAAGCCCATACCAGCACACTCACACACACACAAACACACGGCTCACTGTGACAGAATGCACAGCTTATGTCTTCACACACACAACCTGATTCAATGCTCAGCCTCTACCAGCACACACACACACACACGCATGGCTCATTGTGACTCAATGTACATTTTATACCAGCACAAACACACACACACCTCACTGTAACTCAATGCTCAGACTGTACTACCCACACACACAACATACACACACACGGTGCACAGTGACTCAATGCTCAGCCTATACCAGAACACACACACACACACACAAACAGGCACTCATACATGGCTCACTGTGACTCAGTGAACCACCTATACCATCACACACACATGCGGCTCAATGTGACTCAAAGCCTATAGCAGCACACGCACACACTCACAAACACCCCTCTGTGACTCACTGCACAGCCTATACCAGCGCTCACACACACACACACACAGAGCTGTGAATCAATGCACAGTCTATGGTAGCACATACACACACACACACAGCTCAGTGACTCAATGCAAAGCCTATACTAGCACATGCACCCCCCCCACACACACCTCACTGTGACTCAATGCACAGCCTATACCAGCATGCACACACACACACACAGCTGTGACTCAGTGCACAGTCTATACCAGCACATGCACACACATGCATGCACGGCTCAGTGTGATTCAGTGCACCATCCATACCAGCACATACACACATGCACACGCACCTCACTGTGACTCAATTCTCAGACTATACCAGCACACACACACACGGCACACTGTGACTCAATGCTCAGCCTATACCAGAACACAGACACACACAAACACGCACTCATACATGGTTCACTGTGACTCAGTGAACCACCGATACCAAGACAAACACACACACAAACACACACGGCTAACTGTGACTCAGTGCCCAGTCTATACCGGAACACAAATACACACACACACATACATAGCTCACAGACTCAATGCACAGCCTGTACTACCACAAACAGCAGGCTCACTGTGACTCAGTGCACAGCCTGTACCAGCACAGACACACACACGGCTCTCTGTGACTCAATGCACTGCCTATAGCAGCACACAAACACACACACGGACATACATGGCTCAGTGCAACACAATGCAGTCCATACCAGTACACACACAAGCCTCACTGTGACTGAATGCACGGCGTATACCTGCACACACACACACACACAGCTCACTGTGACTCAACGAACGCCCTGTAGCACCACACAAACACACATACAGGCCTCAGTGACTCAATGCAAAGCCCCTACCGGCACACACACACACACCTAAGTGTGACGCAATGCTCAGCCTATACTTGCGCACACAAACACACACATCTTAAGGTAACTCATGCACATTCCACACCATGAAATACAAAATACAAACACACACACATTCACGGCTCACTCTGACTCAATGCACTGTCCATACGAGCACATACACACACAGCACACACCTCACTGTGACTCAATGATCTGATTATATGAGCACACTCATACACACACACACACACAAACACCCCTCACTGTGACTCACTGCACAACCTATACCAGCGTGGACACACACAAACACACATGCTCACTGTGACTAAATGCACAGTCTATACGAGCACACACACACACAACTCATTGTGACCCAACGCACACTCTATACCAGCACACACACATAACTCACTGTGACACAGTGCACAGGCTATATCAGCACACAGACACACACACACAAGGCTCACTGTGACTCAGTGCACTGTGTGTCGCACCACACACACAAACACACACATACACCTCAGTGAGTCAATGCAAAGCCCATACCAGCACACTCATACACACAGACACACACACACACACCTTACTTTGTTTCAATGGTCAGCCTATACCAACACACATATACACACCATACTGTGACTCAGTGCACTCTCTGAACCATCACAAAGACACACACACACGCACGGCTCATTGTGACTGAATGCAGCGTCCATACCAGCAAATACACACCACCCATCTGTGACTCAGTGCTCAGACTATTCCAGCCCCCCCAACACGTCTCATTGTGACTCAACGCACGGCAAATACCAGTCCACACACACAGACACACACATACACAAACACACGGCTCACTGTGACTCAATGCACACTTTGTATCAACACACACACATACACACCTCCGTGACTCAATGCTCAGCCTGTATCATCACACACACACATGCATACACAAACACACATACACACACAAGGTTCACTGTGATACAGTGCACAGCCTATAGCAGGACACACACACAGACACACGTCACTGTGACTCAAAGCACAGCCTATACCAGCACATACACACGAAAACACACTTTACTGTGACTCAATGCACAGCCTAATGCAGCACACACACACACACACACCGCTCACTGTGACACAATGCACCACCTATACCAGCATGCAAACATGGCTCACTGTGACTCAGTGCACCATCCTTACCTACACACACACACACACGGCTCACTGTGACTCAATGCACAGTTTGTATCAACACACACACATACACACCTCCGTGACTCAATGCTTAGCCTGTATCATCACACACACACATGCATACACAAACACACATACACACACAAGGTTCACTGTGATACAATGCACAGCCTATAGCAGGACACACACACAGACACTCCTCACTGTGACTCAGTGCTCAGAATGTAATAGCCCCCACACACACACATACACCTCACTGACTCAATGCAAAGCCCATACGAGCACACATGCACACATACACACACCTGCTGACTGTGACTCAATGCACAGTGTATACGAGCACACACACACAACTCATTGTGACTCAGTGCACAGTCAATACCAGCACACACAGACACACATAACTCACTGTGACTCAGTGCACAGTCTGTAGCCCGCCCACACACACATCAGGGACTCAATGAAAAGCCCATACCGGCGCGCACACACACACACACATACACACCTAAACGTGATTCAATGCTCAGCCTCTACCAGCACACACACAAACACACACACACACACACACGCATGGCTCCTTGTGGTTCAATGTACATTTCATACCAGCACAGATACACACAACACATCTCACTGTAACTCAATGCTCAGACTGTACTACCAACACACACAACACACACACACGGCGCACTATGACTCAAAGCTCAGGCTCTACCAGAACACACACACACACACAAACACGCACTCATACATGGCTCACTGTGACTCAATGAACCAGTTATGCCATCACACACACACACACACAAACACACGGCTCACTGTGACTCAGTGCACAGTGTACACCTTTCCCGACTCCCACACACATGGCTCACTGTGACTCAATGCCCAGCTTATATCATTACACACACACACATACACACGTGGCTCACTGTGACTCAGTGCACTGCCTAAAGCAGCACAGAAACACGCACATGGACATACATGGCTCACTGTGACACAATGCACAGCCCAAACCAGTACACACACAAACCTCACTGTGACTGAATGCACAGCGTATACTGCACACACATACACAAACACAGAGCTCACTGTGACGCAATGCACAGCCTATACCAGTACACACGCATACACACGTCTCAATTTGACTCAATGAACAGCCTATAGCACCACACAGACACACATACAGGCTTCAGTGACTCAATGCAAAGCCCATTACCGACACACACACACACACACACACCTAAATGTGACTCAGTGCTCAGCCTGTACCAGCACACACAAACACACTCACCTTACAGTAACTCACGCACATTCCACACCATGAAATACAAACACACACACACAGAGATATGCACAGCTCAATGAGACTCAATGCGCTGTCCATAATAGCAAATACACGCACACAGCACACCTCACTGTGACTCAATGATCTGATTATACCAGCACACTCACACACACACACACACACAAACACATGGCTCACTGTGACTCAGTGCACCGTATGCCTGCCCCCAGTCCCAGACACACATGGCTCACTGTGAATGAATGCACAGCCTATATCTTCACAACACATACACATACACACACACACACACACACACACACACACACACCCCTCAGGGACTCAATGCAAAGCCCATACCAGCACACACACACATATACACACACTGAACTGTGACTCAATGCTCAGATTATACCAGCACAGACACAGAAACACATGACTCACTGTAACTCAGTGCAGAGCATATACCAGCCCCCCCCCACGGCTCACTGTGACTCAATGCACAGCCTATAGCAGCACACACACACACGCTCACTGTGACTCAATGCACAGTCAATACCAGCACACACACACACATAACTCACTGTGACTCAGTTCACAGCCTATATCAGCACTCACACACACACACACACATGCTGAGAGTCAATGCACAGTGTATACAAGCACACACACACAACTCATTGTGCCTCAATGCACAATGACTCAATGCACTGTGACTCAATGCACAGTCCGTAGCCCCCCCACACACAACTCAGTGACTCAATGCAAAGCCCATTCCAGCGCACACAGACACACATAAACACACACACACCTAACTGTGATTCAATGCTCAGCCTCTACCAGCACACACACACACACAAACCCCCCCCCCACACACATACCACATCTCACTGTAACTCAATGCTCAGACTGTACTACCCACACACACAACATACACACACACGGTGCACTGTGACTGAATGCTCAGCCTATAGCAGCACACACACACACATGCTCCCTATGACTCAATGCAGTCTATACGAGCACACACACACACAAATCATTGTGACTCCATGCACAGTCAATACCAGCACACACAGACACACATAACTCGTGACTCAGTTCACAGCCGATATCAGCACTCAAACACACACAAGGCTCACTGTGACTCAATGCACAGTCTGTAGCACCACACAAAAACACACACACATACTCACTGTGACTCAATGCAGAGTCTATACCAGCACACACACACACACACAAAACTCATTGTGACTCCATGCACAGTCAATACCAGCACACACACACTCACATACAAAGCTCACTGTGACTCATTGCACAGCCTATAGCAGT
The DNA here is from genome assembly GCF_964341445.2 of Mesoplodon mirus. NCBI lineage: Eukaryota > Metazoa > Chordata > Mammalia > Artiodactyla > Ziphiidae > Mesoplodon > Mesoplodon mirus. Next base: position 85,987 of record NW_028295208.1, read on the forward strand.
ACACACACACACGTCTCAATTTGACTCAATGAACAGTCTGTAGCACCACACAAACACACATACAGGCCTCAGTGCCTCTGCAAAGCCCATACCAGCACACACACACACACAAGTGTGACTGAGTGCTCAGCCTGTACCAGCACACACACACACACCTTACAGTAACTCATGCACATTCCACAACATGAACTACAAACACACACACACATGCACCACTCACTGTGACTCAATGCTCAGACTCTACCAGCCACCCCCACCACACACACACATAACCACGACGCACTGTGACTCAATGCTCTGCCTATACCAGCAATACAGAAACACACACAGACACCTCAGTGACTCAATGCAAAGCCCATACCAGCACACTCACACACACACAAACACACGGCTCACTGTGACAGAATGCACAGCTTATGTCTTCACACACACAACCTGATTCAATGCTCAGCCTCTACCAGCACACACACACACACACGCATGGCTCATTGTGACTCAATGTACATTTTATACCAGCACAAACACACACACACCTCACTGTAACTCAATGCTCAGACTGTACTACCCACACACACAACATACACACACACGGTGCACAGTGACTCAATGCTCAGCCTATACCAGAACACACACACACACACACAAACAGGCACTCATACATGGCTCACTGTGACTCAGTGAACCACCTATACCATCACACACACATGCGGCTCAATGTGACTCAAAGCCTATAGCAGCACACGCACACACTCACAAACACCCCTCTGTGACTCACTGCACAGCCTATACCAGCGCTCACACACACACACACACAGAGCTGTGAATCAATGCACAGTCTATGGTAGCACATACACACACACACACACAGCTCAGTGACTCAATGCAAAGCCTATACTAGCACATGCACCCCCCCACACACACACCTCACTGTGACTCAATGCACAGCCTATACCAGCATGCACACACACACACACAGCTGTGACTCAGTGCACAGTCTATACCAGCACATGCACACACACGCATGCACGGCTCAGTGTGATTCAGTGCACCATCCATACCAGCACATACACACATGCACACGCACCTCACTGTGACTCAATTCTCAGACTATACCAGCACACACACATACGGCACACTGTGACTCAATGCTCAGCCTATACCAGAACACAGACACACACAAACACGCACTCATACATGGTTCACTGTGAACCACCGATACCAAGACAAACACACACACAAACACACACGGCTAACTGTGACTCAGTGCCCAGTCTATACCGGAACACAAATACACACACACACATACATAGCTCACAGACTCAATGCACAGCCTGTACTACCACAAACAGCAGGCTCACTGTGACTCAGTGCACAGCCTGTACCAGCACAGACACACACACATGGCTCTCTGTGACTCAATGCACTGCCTATAGCAGCACACAAACACACACACGGACATACATGGCTCAGTGCGACACAATGCAGTCCATACCAGTACACACACAAGCCTCACTGTGACTGAATGCACGGCGTATACCTGCACACACACACACACACAGCTCACTGTGACTCAACGAACGCCCTGTAGCACCACACAAACACACATACAGGCCTCAGTGACTCAATGCAAAGCCCCTACCGGCACACACACACACACCTAAGTGTGACTCAATGCTCAGCCTATACCTGCGCACACAAACACACACATCTTAAGGTAACTCATGCACATTCCACACCATGAAATACAAAATACAAACACACACACATTCACGGCTCACTCTGACTCAATGCACTGTCCATACGAGCACACACACACAACTCATTGTGACCCAACGCACACTCTATACCAGCACACACACATAACTCACTGTGACACAGTGCACAGGCTATATCAGCACACAGACACACACACACAAGGCTCACTGTGACTCAGTGCACTGTGTGTAGCACCACACACACACACAAACACACACATACACCTCAGTGAGTCAATGCAAAGCCCATACCAGCACACTCATACACACAGACACACACACACACCTTACTGTGTTTCAATGGTCAGCCTATACCAACACACATATACACACCATACTGTGACTCAGTGCACTCTCTGAACCATCACAAAGACACACACACACGCACGGCTCATTGTGACTGAATGCAGCGTCCATACCAGCAAATACACACCACCCATCTGTGACTCAGTGCTCAGACTATTCCAGCCCCCCCAACACGTCTCATTGTGACTCAACGCACGGCAAATACCAGTCCACACACACAGACACACACATACACAAACACACGGCTCACTGTGACTCAATGCACACTTTGTATCAACACACACACATACACACCTCCGTGACTCAATGCTCAGCCTGTATCATCACACACACACATGCATACACAAACACACATACACACACAAGGTTCACTGTGATACAATGCACAGCCTATAGCAGGACACACACACAGACACTCCTCACTGTGACTCAGTGCTCAGACTGTAATAGCCCCCCCCCCACACACATACACCTCACTGACTCAATGCAAAGCCCATACGAGCACACATGCACACATACACACACCTGATTCAATGCTCCACCCATACCAGTGCACACACACACACCCCAAACTGTGATTCAATGCTCAGCCTATACCAACACACACACACATACACACATACACACACACCTCATTGTGACTCAATGCACAGCCTATAGCAGCACACACACACACACACATGCTGACTGAGAGTCAATGCACAGTATATACGAGCACACACACACACAACTCATTGTGCCTCAATGTATAGTCAATACCAGCACACACACAGACACACATAACTCACTGTGACTCAGTTCACAGCCTATATCAGCACTCAGAAACACACACGGAAGGCTCACAGTGACCCAATACACAGTCTGTATCACCCCAGAAACACACAGACACACACACACACACACATACCCCTCAGTGACTCAATACAAAGCCATTACCAGCACACACACACACACACACACACACCTGTGATTCAGTGCTCAGCCTAAACCAGCAGACACATATACACACACACACACACCTTACTGTGACTCAGTGCACCCCCTAGACCACTACGTACACACACACACACACACACACACGGCTAATTGTGACTCAATGGAGAGTCCATCCCAGCACATACACACATGCAACACACCTCACAGTGAATCAATGCTCAGACTATACTAGCCCACACCCCCACACACAACACACCTCACTGTGACTCAATACTCAGACTATACTAGCCCACACCCACACACACCCACATACACCTCACTGACTCAATGCACAGCCCATACGAGGACACATGCACACATACACACACCTAAGTGATTCAATGCTCCGCCCATACCAGTGTACACACACACATACCCCTAACTGTGATTCAATGCTCAGCCTATACCAACACACACACATACACACACACCTCATTGTGACTCAATACACATCCTATAGCAGCACACACACACACACATGCTGACTGTGACTCAATGTGCAGTCTATACAAGCACGCACACAAACAACTCATTGTGACTGCACAGTCAATACCAGCACACACACAGACACACATAACTCACTGTGACTCGGTTCACAGCCTATATCACCACTCAGACACACACACGCAAGGCTCACTGTGACTCAATGCACAGTCTGTAGCACCACACACACAGACACATACACCTCAGTGACTCAATGCAAAGCCCATACCAGCACACACACACACACACACGCTGTGACTCAATGCAAAGTCTATACGAGCACACATACAACTCATTGTGACTCAATGCACAGTCAATACCAGCACACACACAGACACACATAACTCACTGTGACTCAGTTCACAGCCTATATCACCACTCAGACACACACGCAAGGCTCACTGTGACTCAATGCACAGTCTGTAGCACCACACAAAAACACACACACATACTCACTATGACTCAATGCACAGTCTATACCAGCACACACACACACACACACATAACTCACTGTGACTCAGTGCACAGGCTATATCATCACACAGACACACACACACAAGGCTGTGACCTAGTGAATAGTCTGTAGCACCACACACACACTGACACATACACCTCAGTGACTCAATGCAAAGCCCATACCAGCACACACAAACACATACACACACCTGTGATTCAATGCTCAGCCTAAACCAGCACACACATACACACACACACAGCTGTGACTCAATGCACACCCTAGACCACTACGTACACACACACACGCGGCTAATTGTGGCTCAAGAGAGTCCATACCAGCACATACACACACACAACACACCTCACTGTGACTCAATGCTCAGACTATACTAGCCCCCCCCCCACACATACACCTCAGTGACTCAATGCAAAGCCCATACGAGCACACGTGCACACATACACACACTTAATTGATTCAGTGCTCCACCCATACCAGTGCAGACACACCCGTGATTCAATGCTCAGCCTATACCAGCACACACACACACACCTCATTGACTCAATGCACAGCCTACAGCAGTACACACACACACATGCTGTGACTCAATGCACAGTCTATACGAGCACACACACAGACACACGTAACTCACTGTGACTTAGTTCACAGCCTATATCAGCACTCAGATGTACACACGCAAGGCTCACAGTGACTCAATGCACAGTCTGTAGCACCACACACACACAGACACACACACCTCAGTGAGTCAATACAAAGCCCATAGCAGCACACACACTCCCACACCTGTGACTCAATGCTAAGCCTATAGCAGCACACATATACACACCATACTGTGACTCAGTGCACACTCTACACCATCACAAAGACACACACACACTCACGGCTCATTGTGACTGAATGCACCGTCCATACCAGCACATACACACACACAACACATCTGTCAGTCAATGCTCAGACTGTACAACCCACACACACAACACACGGTGCACTGTGACTCAATGCTCAGCCTATGCCAGAACACACACACACACAAACAAACACACACTCATACATGGCTCACTGTGACTTAGTGAACCACCTATACCATCACACACACACACACACACACACACAGAGACACCTCAGTGACTCAATGGAGAGCCCATACCAGCCCCCCCCCACACCTGTGATTCAGTGTGCAGCCTCTACCAGCACACACACACCATACTGTGACTCAACGCACACTCTACACCACCACATACACACACACACATACACACACATACGCATGCCTCTTTGTGACTCAATGTGCTGTCCATACCAGCACATATACACACACACAACACACCTCACTGTGACTCTATGCTGAGACCATAGTAGCCCCCCCCCCCACACACACGGCACACTGTGACTCAATTCTAAGCCTATACCAGCACATACAGAAACACACACACACCCCAGTGACTCAATGCAAAGTCCATACCAGCATACATACACACATATACGCAGCTAAGTGTGACTCGGTGCTCAGCCTGTACCAGCACACACACAGACACACACGCCACCCACACGGCTCTGTGACTCATTGCGGAGCCTGTACCAGCATAAAATCACGGCTCACTTATCACTCAATGCTTAGTCTGTAGCAGCACACACACACACACACACACACACACACACAAACACCTCACTGTGACTCAATGCAAAGCCCATACAGGCACACACACACACACCTGAGTCAATGCAGTCTTTACCAACACACACACACACACACCTGTGAGTCAATGCAGTGTTTACCAACACACACACACACACACGCATGGCTCAATGTGACTCAACGCACAGCCTATACCATCACATACACACACGAAGACACACAGGCACGGCTCACTGTTAATCAATGCACAGTCCATACCAACACATACACACACACACAGGCACCTTACTGTAACTAAATTCACATTGTATACCAGCACAGACACACAGAAACATGCATTCACACATGGCTCACTGTGAATCAATGAACCGTCTACACCATCACACACATACAGACACACACACACACACGGCTCACTGTGACTCAATGCACTGCCGAAAGCAACACACAAACACACACAGACATACATGGCTCACTGTGACACAATGTAGTCCATACGAGTACACACACAAGCCTCACTGTGACTGAATGCATGGCGTATACCTGCACATACACACACAGCTCACTGTGACTCAATGCACATTCTATACCATCACACACACACTCACATACAAAGCTCACTGTGACTCATTGCACAGCCTATAGCAGTACACACACACACACACGTCTCAATTTGACTCAATGAACAGTCTGTAGCACCACACAAACACACATACAGGCCTCAGTGCCTCTGCAAAGCCCATACCAGCACACACACACACACAAGTGTGACTGAGTGCTCAGCCTGTACCAGCACACACACACACACCTTACAGTAACTCATGCACATTCCACAACATGAACTACAAACACACACACACATGCACCACTCACTGTGACTCAATGCTCAGACTCTACCAGCCACCCCCACCACACACACACATAACCACGACGCACTGTGACTCAATGCTCTGCCTATACCAGCAATACAGAAACACACACAGACACCTCAGTGACTCAATGCAAAGCCCATACCAGCACACTCACACACACACAAACACACGGCTCACTGTGACAGAATGCACAGCTTATGTCTTCACACACACAACCTGATTCAATGCTCAGCCTCTACCAGCACACACACACACACACGCATGGCTCATTGTGACTCAATGTACATTTTATACCAGCACAAACACACACACACCTCACTGTAACTCAATGCTCAGACTGTACTACCCACACACACAACATACACACACACGGTGCACAGTGACTCAATGCTCAGCCTATACCAGAACACACACACACACACACAAACAGGCACTCATACATGGCTCACTGTGACTCAGTGAACCACCTATACCATCACACACACATGCGGCTCAATGTGACTCAAAGCCTATAGCAGCACACGCACACACTCACAAACACCCCTCTGTGACTCACTGCACAGCCTATACCAGCGCTCACACACACACACACACAGAGCTGTGAATCAATGCACAGTCTATGGTAGCACATACACACACACACACAGCTCAGTGACTCAATGCAAAGCCTATACTAGCACATGCACCCCCCCACACACACACCTCACTGTGACTCAATGCACAGCCTATACCAGCATGCACACACACACACAGCTGTGACTCAGTGCACAGTCTATACCAGCACATGCACACACACGCATGCACAGCTCAGTGTGATTCAGTGCACCATCCATACCAGCACATACACACATGCACACGCACCTCACTGTGACTCAATTCTCAGACTATACCAGCACACACACACACGGCACACTGTGACTCAATGCTCAGCCTATACCAGAACACAGACACACACAAACACGCACTCATACATGGTTCACTGTGACTCAGTGAACCACCGATACCAAGACAAACACACACACAAACACACACGGCTAACTGTGACTCAGTGCCCAGTCTATACCGGAACACAAATACACACACACACATACATAGCTCACAGACTCAATGCACAGCCTGTACTACCACAAACAGCAGGCTCACTGTGACTCAGTGCACAGCCTGTACCAGCACAGACACACACACATGGCTCTCTGTGACTCAATGCACTGCCTATAGCAGCACACAAACACACACACGGACATACATGGCTCAGTGCGACACAATGCAGTCCATACCAGTACACACACAAGCCTCACTGTGACTGAATGCACGGCGTATACCTGCACACACACACACACACAGCTCACTGTGACTCAACGAACGCCCTGTAGCACCACACAAACACACATACAGGCCTCAGTGACTCAATGCAAAGCCCCTACCGGCACACACACACACACCTAAGTGTGACTCAATGCTCAGCCTATACCTGCGCACACAAACACACACATCTTAAGGTAACTCATGCACATTCCACACCATGAAATACAAAATACAAACACACACACATTCACGGCTCACTCTGACTCAATGCACTGTCCATACGAGCACACACACACAACTCATTGTGACCCAACGCACACTCTATACCAGCACACACACATAACTCACTGTGACACAGTGCACAGGCTATATCAGCACACAGACACACACACACAAGGCTCACTGTGACTCAGTGCACTGTGTGTAGCACCACACACACAAACACACAAACACACACATACACCTCAGTGAGTCAATGCAAAGCCCATACCAGCACACTCATACACACAGACACACACACACACCTTACTGTGTTTCAATGGTCAGCCTATACCAACACACATATACACACCATACTGTGACTCAGTGCACTCTCTGAACCATCACAAAGACACACACACACGCACGGCTCATTGTGACTGAATGCAGCGTCCATACCAGCAAATACACACCACCCATCTGTGACTCAGTGCTCAGACTATTCCAGCCCCCCCAACACGTCTCATTGTGACTCAACGCACGGCAAATACCAGTCCACACACACAGACACACACATACACAAACACACGGCTCACTGTGACTCAATGCACACTTTGTATCAACACACACACATACACACCTCCGTGACTCAATGCTCAGCCTGTATCATCACACACACACATGCATACACAAACACACATACACACACAAGGTTCACTGTGATACAATGCACAGCCTATAGCAGGACACACACACAGACACTCCTCACTGTGACTCAGTGCTCAGACTGTAATAGCCCCCCCCACACACACATACACCTCAGTGACTCAATGCAAAGCCCATACGAGCACACATGCACACATACACACACCTGATTCAATGCTCCACCCATACCAGTGCACACACACACACCCCAAACTGTGATTCAATGCTCAGCCTATACCAACACACACACACATACACACATACACACACACCTCATTGTGACTCAATGCACAGCCTATAGCAGCACACACACACACACACATGCTGACTGAGAGTCAATGCACAGTATATACGAGCACACACACACACAACTCATTGTGCCTCAATGTATAGTCAATACCAGCACACACACAGACACACATAACTCACTGTGACTCAGTTCACAGCCTATATCAGCACTCAGAAACACACACGGAAGGCTCACAGTGACCCAATACACAGTCTGTATCACCCCAGAAACACACAGACACACACACACACACACATACCCCTCAGTGACTCAATACAAAGCCATTACCAGCACACACACACACACACACACACCTGTGATTCAGTGCTCAGCCTAAACCAGCAGACACATATACACACACACACACACCTTACTGTGACTCAGTGCACCCCCTAGACCACTACGTACACACACACACACACACACACACGGCTAATTGTGACTCAATGGAGAGTCCATCCCAGCACATACACACATGCAACACACCTCACAGTGAATCAATGCTCAGACTATACTAGCCCACACCCCCACACACAACACACCTCACTGTGACTCAATACTCAGACTATACTAGCCCACACCCACACACACCCACATACACCTCACTGACTCAATGCACAGCCCATACGAGGACACATGCACACATACACACACCTAAGTGATTCAATGCTCCGCCCATACCAGTGTACACACACACATACCCCTAACTGTGATTCAATGCTCAGCCTATACCAACACACACACATACACACACACCTCATTGTGACTCAATACACATCCTATAGCAGCACACACACACACACATGCTGACTGTGACTCAATGTGCAGTCTATACAAGCACGCACACAAACAACTCATTGTGACTGCACAGTCAATACCAGCACACACACAGACACACATAACTCACTGTGACTCGGTTCACAGCCTATATCACCACTCAGACACACACACGCAAGGCTCACTGTGACTCAATGCACAGTCTGTAGCACCACACACACAGACACATACACCTCAGTGACTCAATGCAAAGCCCATACCAGCACACACACACACACACACGCTGTGACTCAATGCAAAGTCTATACGAGCACACATACAACTCATTGTGACTCAATGCACAGTCAATACCAGCACACACACAGACACACATAACTCACTGTGACTCAGTTCACAGCCTATATCACCACTCAGACACACACGCAAGGCTCACTGTGACTCAATGCACAGTCTGTAGCACCACACAAAAACACACACACATACTCACTATGACTCAATGCACAGTCTATACCAGCACACACACACACACACACATAACTCACTGTGACTCAGTGCACAGGCTATATCATCACACAGACACACACACACAAGGCTGTGACCTAGTGAATAGTCTGTAGCACCACACACACACTGACACATACACCTCAGTGACTCAATGCAAAGCCCATACCAGCACACACAAACACATACACACACCTGTGATTCAATGCTCAGCCTAAACCAGCACACACATACACACACACAGCTGTGACTCAATGCACACCCTAGACCACTACGTACACACACACACGCGGCTAATTGTGGCTCAAGAGAGTCCATACCAGCACATACACACACACAACACACCTCACTGTGACTCAATGCTCAGACTATACTAGCCCCCCCCACACACATACACCTCAGTGACTCAATGCAAAGCCCATACGAGCACACGTGCACACATACACACACTTAATTGATTCAGTGCTCCACCCATACCAGTGCAGACACACCCGTGATTCAATGCTCAGCCTATACCAGCACACACACACACACCTCATTGACTCAATGCACAGCCTACAGCAGTACACACACACACATGCTGTGACTCAATGCACAGTCTATACGAGCACACACACAGACACACGTAACTCACTGTGACTTAGTTCACAGCCTATATCAGCACTCAGATGTACACACGCAAGGCTCACAGTGACTCAATGCACAGTCTGTAGCACCACACACACACAGACACACACACCTCAGTGAGTCAATACAAAGCCCATAGCAGCACACACACTCCCACACCTGTGACTCAATGCTAAGCCTATAGCAGCACACATATACACACCATACTGTGACTCAGTGCACACTCTACACCATCACAAAGACACACACACACTCACGGCTCATTGTGACTGAATGCACCGTCCATACCAGCACATACACACACACAACACATCTGTCAGTCAATGCTCAGACTGTACAACCCACACACACAACACACGGTGCACTGTGACTCAATGCTCAGCCTATGCCAGAACACACACACACACAAACAAACACACACTCATACATGGCTCACTGTGACTTAGTGAACCACCTATACCATCACACACACACACACACACACACAGAGACACCTCAGTGACTCAATGGAGAGCCCATACCAGCCCCCCCCCACACCTGTGATTCAGTGTGCAGCCTCTACCAGCACACACACACCATACTGTGACTCAACGCACACTCTACACCACCACATACACACACACACATACACACACATACGCATGCCTCTTTGTGACTCAATGTGCTGTCCATACCAGCACATATACACACACACAACACACCTCACTGTGACTCTATGCTGAGACCATAGTAGCCCCCCACACACACACGGCACACTGTGACTCAATTCTAAGCCTATACCAGCACATACAGAAACACACACACACCCCAGTGACTCAATGCAAAGTCCATACCAGCATACATACGCACATATACGCAGCTAAGTGTGACTCGGTGCTCAGCCTGTACCAGCACACACACAGACACACACGCCACCCACACGGCTCTGTGACTCATTGCGGAGCCCGTACCAGCATAAAATCACGGCTCACTTATCACTCAATGCTTAGTCTGTAGCAGCACACACACACACACACACACACACACAAACAAACACCTCACTGTGACTCAATGCAAAGCCCATACAGGCACACACACACACACCTGAGTCAATGCAGTCTTTACCAACACACACACACACACACACACCTGTGAGTCAATGCAGTCTTTACCAACACACACACACACACACGCATGGCTTAATGTGACTCAACGCACAGCCTATACCATCACATACACACACGAAGACACACAGGCACGGCTCACTGTTAATCAATGCACAGTCCATACCAACACATACACACACACACAGGCACCTTACTGTAACTAAATTCACATTGTATACCAGCACAGACACACAGAAACATGCATTCACACATGGCTCACTGTGAATCAATGAACCGTCTACACCATCACACACATACAGACACACACACACACACGGCTCACTGTGACTCAATGCACTGCCGAAAGCAGCACACAAACACACACAGACATACATGGCTCACTGTGACACAATGTAGTCCATACGAGTACACACACAAGCCTCACTGTGACTGAATGCATGGCGTATACCTGCACATACACACACAGCTCACTGTGACTCAATGCACATTCTATACCATCACACACACACTCACATACAAAGCTCACTGTGACTCATTGCACAGCCTATAGCAGTACACACACACACACACACGTCTCAATTTGACTCAATGAACAGTCTGTAGCACCACACAAACACACATACAGGCCTCAGTGCCTCTGCAAAGCCCATACCAGCACACACACACACACAAGTGTGACTGAGTGCTCAGCCTGTACCAGCACACACACACACACCTTACAGTAACTCATGCACATTCCACAACATGAACTACAAACACACACACACATGCACCACTCACTGTGACTCAATGCTCAGACTCTACCAGCCACCCCCCACCACACACACACATAACCACGATGCACTGTGACTCAATGCTCTGCCTATACCAGCAATACAGAAACACACACAGACACGTCAGTGACTCAATGCAAAGCCCATACCAGCACACTCACACACACACAAACACACGGCTCACTGTGACAGAATGCACAGCTTATGTCTTCACACACACAACCTGATTCAATGCTCAGCCTCTACCAGCACACACACACACACACGCATGGCTCATTGTGACTCAATGTACATTTTATACCAGCACAAACACACACACACCTCACTGTAACTCAATGCTCAGACTGTACTACCCACACACACAACATACACACACACGGTGCACAGTGACTCAATGCTCAGCCTATACCAGAACACACACACACACACACAAACAGGCACTCATACATGGCTCACTGTGACTCAGTGAACCACCTATACCATCACACACACATGCGGCTCAATGTGACTCAAAGCCTATAGCAGCACACGCACACACTCACAAACACCCCTCTGTGACTCACTGCACAGCCTATACCAGCGCTCACACACACACACACACAGAGCTGTGAATCAATGCACAGTCTATGGTAGCACATACACACACACACACACAGCTCAGTGACTCAATGCAAAGCCTATACTAGCACATGCACCCCCCCACACACACACCTCACTGTGACTCAATGCACAGCCTATACCAGCATGCACACACACACACACAGCTGTGACTCAGTGCACAGTCTATACCAGCACATGCACACACACGCATGCACGGCTCAGTGTGATTCAGTGCACCATCCATACCAGCACATACACACATGCACACGCACCTCACTGTGACTCAATTCTCAGACTATACCAGCACACACACACACGGCACACTGTGACTCAATGCTCAGCCTATACCAGAACACAGACACACACAAACACGCACTCATACATGGTTCACTGTGACTCAGTGAACCACCGATACCAAGACAAACACACACACAAACACACACGGCTAACTGTGACTCAGTGCCCAGTCTATACCGGAACACAAATACACACACACACATACATAGCTCACAGACTCAATGCACAGCCTGTACTACCACAAACAGCAGGCTCACTGTGACTCAGTGCACAGCCTGTACCAGCACAGACACACACACATGGCTCTCTGTGACTCAATGCACTGCCTATAGCAGCACACAAACACACACACGGACATACATGGCTCAGTGCAACACAATGCAGTCCATACCAGTACACACACAAGCCTCACTGTGACAATGCACGGCGTATACCTGCACACACACACACACACAGCTCACTGTGACTCAACGAACGCCCTGTAGCACCACACAAACACACATACAGGCCTCAGTGACTCAATGCAAAGCCCCTACCGGCACACACACACACACCTAAGTGTGACGCAATGCTCAGCCTATACTTGCGCACACAAACACACACATCTTAAGGTAACTCATGCACATTCCACACCATGAAATACAAAATACAAACACACACACATTCACGGCTCACTCTGACTCAATGCACTGTCCATACGAGCACATACACACACAGCACACACCTCACTGTGACTCAATGATCTGATTATATGAGCACACTCATACACACACACACACACAAACACCCCTCACTGTGACTCACTGCACAACCTATACCAGCGTGGACACACACAAACACACATGCTCACTGTGACTAAATGCACAGTCTATACGAGCACACACACACACAACTCATTGTGACCCAACGCACACTCTATACCAGCACACACACATAACTCACTGTGACACAGTGCACAGGCTATATCAGCACACAGACACACACACACAAGGCTCACTGTGACTCAGTGCACTGTGTGTCGCACCACACACACAAACACACACATACACCTCAGTGAGTCAATGCAAAGCCCATACCAGCACACTCATACACACAGACACACACACACACACCTTACTTTGTTTCAATGGTCAGCCTATACCAACACACATATACACACCATACTGTGACTCAGTGCACTCTCTGAACCATCACAAAGACACACACACACGCACGGCTCATTGTGACTGAATGCAGCGTCCATACCAGCAAATACACACCACCCATCTGTGACTCAGTGCTCAGACTATTCCAGCCCCCCCAACACGTCTCATTGTGACTCAACGCACGGCAAATACCAGTCCACACACACAGACACACACATACACAAACACACGGCTCACTGTGACTCAATGCACACTTTGTATCAACACACACACATACACACCTCCGTGACTCAATGCTCAGCCTGTATCATCACACACACACATGCATACACAAACACACATACACACACAAGGTTCACTGTGATACAATGCACAGCCTATAGCAGGACACACACACAGACACTCCTCACTGTGACTCAGTGCTCAGACTGTAATAGCCCCCCCCCACACACATACACCTCACTGACTCAATGCAAAGCCCATACGAGCACACATGCACACATACACACACCTGATTCAATGCTCCACCCATACCAGTGCACACACACACACCCCAAACTGTGATTCAATGCTCAGCCTATACCAACACACACACACATACACACATACACACACACCTCATTGTGACTCAATGCACAGCCTATAGCAGCACACACACACACACACATGCTGACTGAGAGTCAATGCACAGTATATACGAGCACACACACACACAACTCATTGTGCCTCAATGTATAGTCAATACCAGCACACACACAGACACACATAACTCACTGTGACTCAGTTCACAGCCTATATCAGCACTCAGAAACACACACGGAAGGCTCACAGTGACCCAATACACAGTCTGTATCACCCCAGAAACACACAGACACACACACACACACACATACCCCTCAGTGACTCAATACAAAGCCATTACCAGCACACACACACACACACACACACACACCTGTGATTCAGTGCTCAGCCTAAACCAGCAGACACATATACACACACACACACACCTTACTGTGACTCAGTGCACCCCCTAGACCACTACGTACACACACACACACACACACACACGGCTAATTGTGACTCAATGGAGAGTCCATCCCAGCACATACACACATGCAACACACCTCACAGTGAATCAATGCTCAGACTATACTAGCCCACACCCCCACACACAACACACCTCACTGTGACTCAATACTCAGACTATACTAGCCCACACCCACACACACCCACATACACCTCACTGACTCAATGCACAGCCCATACGAGGACACATGCACACATACACACACCTAAGTGATTCAATGCTCCGCCCATACCAGTGTACACACACACATACCCCTAACTGTGATTCAATGCTCAGCCTATACCAACACACACACATACACACACACCTCATTGTGACTCAATACACATCCTATAGCAGCACACACACACACACATGCTGACTGTGACTCAATGTGCAGTCTATACAAGCACGCACACAAACAACTCATTGTGACTGCACAGTCAATACCAGCACACACACAGACACACATAACTCACTGTGACTCGGTTCACAGCCTATATCACCACTCAGACACACACACGCAAGGCTCACTGTGACTCAATGCACAGTCTGTAGCACCACACACACAGACACATACACCTCAGTGACTCAATGCAAAGCCCATACCAGCACACACACACACACACACGCTGTGACTCAATGCAAAGTCTATACGAGCACACATACAACTCATTGTGACTCAATGCACAGTCAATACCAGCACACACACAGACACACATAACTCACTGTGACTCAGTTCACAGCCTATATCACCACTCAGACACACACGCAAGGCTCACTGTGACTCAATGCACAGTCTGTAGCACCACACAAAAACACACACACATACTCACTATGACTCAATGCACAGTCTATACCAGCACACACACACACACACACATAACTCACTGTGACTCAGTGCACAGGCTATATCATCACACAGACACACACACACAAGGCTGTGACCTAGTGAATAGTCTGTAGCACCACACACACACTGACACATACACCTCAGTGACTCAATGCAAAGCCCATACCAGCACACACAAACACATACACACACCTGTGATTCAATGCTCAGCCTAAACCAGCACACACATACACACACACACAGCTGTGACTCAATGCACACCCTAGACCACTACGTACACACACACACGCGGCTAATTGTGGCTCAAGAGAGTCCATACCAGCACATACACACACACAACACACCTCACTGTGACTCAATGCTCAGACTATACTAGCCCCCCACACACACATACACCTCAGTGACTCAATGCAAAGCCCATACGAGCACACGTGCACACATACACACACTTAATTGATTCAGTGCTCCACCCATACCAGTGCAGACACACCCGTGATTCAATGCTCAGCCTATACCAGCACACACACACACACCTCATTGACTCAATGCACAGCCTACAGCAGTACACACACACACATGCTGTGACTCAATGCACAGTCTATACGAGCACACACACAGACACACGTAACTCACTGTGACTTAGTTCACAGCCTATATCAGCACTCAGATGTACACACGCAAGGCTCACAGTGACTCAATGCACAGTCTGTAGCACCACACACACACAGACACACACACCTCAGTGAGTCAATACAAAGCCCATAGCAGCACACACACTCCCACACCTGTGACTCAATGCTAAGCCTATAGCAGCACACATATACACACCATACTGTGACTCAGTGCACACTCTACACCATCACAAAGACACACACACACTCACGGCTCATTGTGACTGAATGCACCGTCCATACCAGCACATACACACACACAACACATCTGTCAGTCAATGCTCAGACTGTACAACCCACACACACAACACACGGTGCACTGTGACTCAATGCTCAGCCTATGCCAGAACACACACACACACAAACAAACACACACTCATACATGGCTCACTGTGACTTAGTGAACCACCTATACCATCACACACACACACACACACACACAGAGACACCTCAGTGACTCAATGGAGAGCCCATACCAGCCCCCCCCCACACCTGTGATTCAGTGTGCAGCCTCTACCAGCACACACACACCATACTGTGACTCAACGCACACTCTACACCACCACATACACACACACACATACACACACATACGCATGCCTCTTTGTGACTCAATGTGCTGTCCATACCAGCACATATACACACACACAACACACCTCACTGTGACTCTATGCTGAGACCATAGTAGCCCCCCCCCCCACACACACGGCACACTGTGACTCAATTCTAAGCCTATACCAGCACATACAGAAACACACACACACCCCAGTGACTCAATGCAAAGTCCATACCAGCATACATACACACATATACGCAGCTAAGTGTGACTCGGTGCTCAGCCTGTACCAGCACACACACAGACACACACGCCACCCACACGGCTCTGTGACTCATTGCGGAGCCTGTACCAGCATAAAATCACGGCTCACTTATCACTCAATGCTTAGTCTGTAGCAGCACACACACACACACACACACACACACACAAACACCTCACTGTGACTCAATGCAAAGCCCATACAGGCACACACACACACACCTGAGTCAATGCAGTCTTTACCAACACACACACACACACACCTGTGAGTCAATGCAGTCTTTACCAACACACACACACACACACGCATGGCTCAATGTGACTCAACGCACAGCCTATACCATCACATACACACACGAAGACACACAGGCACGGCTCACTGTTAATCAATGCACAGTCCATACCAACACATACACACACACACAGGCACCTTACTGTAACTAAATTCACATTGTATACCAGCACAGACACACAGAAACATGCATTCACACATGGCTCACTGTGAATCAATGAACCGTCTACACCATCACACACATACAGACACACACACACACACGGCTCACTGTGACTCAATGCACTGCCGAAAGCAACACACAAACACACACAGACATACATGGCTCACTGTGACACAATGTAGTCCATACGAGTACACACACAAGCCTCACTGTGACTGAATGCATGGCGTATACCTGCACATACACACACAGCTCACTGTGACTCAATGCACATTCTATACCATCACACACACACTCACATACAAAGCTCACTGTGACTCATTGCACAGCCTATAGCAGTACACACACACACACACGTCTCAATTTGACTCAATGAACAGTCTGTAGCACCACACAAACACACATACAGGCCTCAGTGCCTCTGCAAAGCCCATACCAGCACACACACACACACAAGTGTGACTGAGTGCTCAGCCTGTACCAGCACACACACACACACCTTACAGTAACTCATGCACATTCCACAACATGAACTACAAACACACACACACATGCACCACTCACTGTGACTCAATGCTCAGACTCTACCAGCCACCCCCACCACACACACACATAACCACGACGCACTGTGACTCAATGCTCTGCCTATACCAGCAATACAGAAACACACACAGACACCTCAGTGACTCAATGCAAAGCCCATACCAGCACACTCACACACACACAAACACACGGCTCACTGTGACAGAATGCACAGCTTATGTCTTCACACACACAACCTGATTCAATGCTCAGCCTCTACCAGCACACACACACACACACGCATGGCTCATTGTGACTCAATGTACATTTTATACCAGCACAAACACACACACACCTCACTGTAACTCAATGCTCAGACTGTACTACCCACACACACAACATACACACACACGGTGCACAGTGACTCAATGCTCAGCCTATACCAGAACACACACACACACACACAAACAGGCACTCATACATGGCTCACTGTGACTCAGTGAACCACCTATACCATCACACACACATGCGGCTCAATGTGACTCAAAGCCTATAGCAGCACACGCACACACTCACAAACACCCCTCTGTGACTCACTGCACAGCCTATACCAGCGCTCACACACACACACACACAGAGCTGTGAATCAATGCACAGTCTATGGTAGCACATACACACACACACACACAGCTCAGTGACTCAATGCAAAGCCTATACTAGCACATGCACCCCCCCCCACACACACCTCACTGTGACTCAATGCACAGCCTATACCAGCATGCACACACACACACACAGCTGTGACTCAGTGCACAGTCTATACCAGCACATGCACACACACGCATGCACGGCTCAGTGTGATTCAGTGCACCATCCATACCAGCACATACACACATGCACACGCACCTCACTGTGACTCAATTCTCAGATTATACCAGCACACACACACACGGCACACTGTGACTCAATGCTCAGCCTATACCAGAACACAGACACACACAAACACGCACTCATACATGGTTCACTGTGACTCAGTGAACCACCGATACCAAGACAAACACACACACAAACACACACGGCTAACTGTGACTCAGTGCCCAGTCTATACCGGAACACAAATACACACACACACATACATAGCTCACAGACTCAATGCACAGCCTGTACTACCACAAACAGCAGGCTCACTGTGACTCAGTGCACAGCCTGTACCAGCACAGACACACACACATGGCTCTCTGTGACTCAATGCACTGCCTATAGCAGCACACAAACACACACACGGACATACATGGCTCAGTGCGACACAATGCAGTCCATACCAGTACACACACAAGCCTCACTGTGACTGAATGCACGGCGTATACCTGCACACACACACACACACAGCTCACTGTGACTCAACGAACGCCCTGTAGCACCACACAAACACACATACAGGCCTCAGTGACTCAATGCAAAGCCCCTACCGGCACACACACACACACCTAAGTGTGACTCAATGCTCAGCCTATACCTGCGCACACAAACACACACATCTTAAGGTAACTCATGCACATTCCACACCATGAAATACAAAATACAAACACACACACATTCACGGCTCACTCTGACTCAATGCACTGTCCATACGAGCACACACACACAACTCATTGTGACCCAACGCACACTCTATACCAGCACACACACATAACTCACTGTGACACAGTGCACAGGCTATATCAGCACACAGACACACACACACAAGGCTCACTGTGACTCAGTGCACTGTGTGTAGCACCACACACACACACAAACACACACATACACCTCAGTGAGTCAATGCAAAGCCCATACCAGCACACTCATACACACAGACACACACACACACCTTACTGTGTTTCAATGGTCAGCCTATACCAACACACATATACACACCATACTGTGACTCAGTGCACTCTCTGAACCATCACAAAGACACACACACACGCACGGCTCATTGTGACTGAATGCAGCGTCCATACCAGCAAATACACACCACCCATCTGTGACTCAGTGCTCAGACTATTCCAGCCCCCCCAACACGTCTCATTGTGACTCAACGCACGGCAAATACCAGTCCACACACACAGACACACACATACACAAACACACGGCTCACTGTGACTCAATGCACACTTTGTATCAACACACACACATACACACCTCCGTGACTCAATGCTCAGCCTGTATCATCACACACACACATGCATACACAAACACACATACACACACAAGGTTCACTGTGATACAATGCACAGCCTATAGCAGGACACACACACAGACACTCCTCACTGTGACTCAGTGCTCAGACTGTAATAGCCCCCCCCACACACACATACACCTCACTGACTCAATGCAAAGCCCATACGAGCACACATGCACACATACACACACCTGATTCAATGCTCCACCCATACCAGTGCACACACACACACCCCAAACTGTGATTCAATGCTCAGCCTATACCAACACACACACACATACACACATACACACACACCTCATTGTGACTCAATGCACAGCCTATAGCAGCACACACACACACACACATGCTGACTGAGAGTCAATGCACAGTATATACGAGCACACACACACACAACTCATTGTGCCTCAATGTATAGTCAATACCAGCACACACACAGACACACATAACTCACTGTGACTCAGTTCACAGCCTATATCAGCACTCAGAAACACACACGGAAGGCTCACAGTGACCCAATACACAGTCTGTATCACCCCAGAAACACACAGACACACACACACACACACATACCCCTCAGTGACTCAATACAAAGCCATTACCAGCACACACACACACACACACACACACCTGTGATTCAGTGCTCAGCCTAAACCAGCAGACACATATACACACACACACACACCTTACTGTGACTCAGTGCACCCCCTAGACCACTACGTACACACACACACACACACACACGGCTAATTGTGACTCAATGGAGAGTCCATCCCAGCACATACACACATGCAACACACCTCACAGTGAATCAATGCTCAGACTATACTAGCCCACACCCCCACACACAACACACCTCACTGTGACTCAATACTCAGACTATACTAGCCCACACCCACACACACCCACATACACCTCACTGACTCAATGCACAGCCCATACGAGGACACATGCACACATACACACACCTAAGTGATTCAATGCTCCGCCCATACCAGTGTACACACACACATACCCCTAACTGTGATTCAATGCTCAGCCTATACCAACACACACACATACACACACACCTCATTGTGACTCAATACACATCCTATAGCAGCACACACACACACACATGCTGACTGTGACTCAATGTGCAGTCTATACAAGCACGCACACAAACAACTCATTGTGACTGCACAGTCAATACCAGCACACACACAGACACACATAACTCACTGTGACTCGGTTCACAGCCTATATCACCACTCAGACACACACACGCAAGGCTCACTGTGACTCAATGCACAGTCTGTAGCACCACACACACAGACACATACACCTCAGTGACTCAATGCAAAGCCCATACCAGCACACACACACACACACACGCTGTGACTCAATGCAAAGTCTATACGAGCACACATACAACTCATTGTGACTCAATGCACAGTCAATACCAGCACACACACAGACACACATAACTCACTGTGACTCAGTTCACAGCCTGTATCACCACTCAGACACACACGCAAGGCTCACTGTGACTCAATGCACAGTCTGTAGCACCACACAAAAACACACACACATACTCACTATGACTCAATGCACAGTCTATACCAGCACACACACACACACACACATAACTCACTGTGACTCAGTGCACAGGCTATATCATCACACAGACACACACACACAAGGCTGTGACCTAGTGAATAGTCTGTAGCACCACACACACACTGACACATACACCTCAGTGACTCAATGCAAAGCCCATACCAGCACACACAAACACATACACACACCTGTGATTCAATGCTCAGCCTAAACCAGCACACACATACACACACACACAGCTGTGACTCAATGCACACCCTAGACCACTACGTACACACACACACGCGGCTAATTGTGGCTCAAGAGAGTCCATACCAGCACATACACACACACAACACACCTCACTGTGACTCAATGCTCAGACTATACTAGCCCCCCCCCACACATACACCTCAGTGACTCAATGCAAAGCCCATACGAGCACACGTGCACACATACACACACTTAATTGATTCAGTGCTCCACCCATACCAGTGCAGACACACCCGTGATTCAATGCTCAGCCTATACCAGCACACACACACACACCTCATTGACTCAATGCACAGCCTACAGCAGTACACACACACACATGCTGTGACTCAATGCACAGTCTATACGAGCACACACACAGACACACGTAACTCACTGTGACTTAGTTCACAGCCTATATCAGCACTCAGATGTACACACGCAAGGCTCACAGTGACTCAATGCACAGTCTGTAGCACCACACACACACAGACACACACACCTCAGTGAGTCAATACAAAGCCCATAGCAGCACACACACTCCCACACCTGTGACTCAATGCTAAGCCTATAGCAGCACACATATACACACCATACTGTGACTCAGTGCACACTCTACACCATCACAAAGACACACACACACTCACGGCTCATTGTGACTGAATGCACCGTCCATACCAGCACATACACACACACAACACATCTGTCAGTCAATGCTCAGACTGTACAACCCACACACACAACACACGGTGCACTGTGACTCAATGCTCAGCCTATGCCAGAACACACACACACACAAACAAACACACACTCATACATGGCTCACTGTGACTTAGTGAACCACCTATACCATCACACACACACACACACACACACAGAGACACCTCAGTGACTCAATGGAGAGCCCATACCAGCCCCCCCCCACACCTGTGATTCAGTGTGCAGCCTCTACCAGCACACACACACCATACTGTGACTCAACGCACACTCTACACCACCACATACACACACACACATACACACACATACGCATGCCTCTTTGTGACTCAATGTGCTGTCCATACCAGCACATATACACACACACAACACACCTCACTGTGACTCTATGCTGAGACCATAGTAGCCCCCCCCCACACACACACACGGCACACTGTGACTCAATTCTAAGCCTATACCAGCACATACAGAAACACACACACACCCCAGTGACTCAATGCAAAGTCCATACCAGCATACATACACACATATACGCAGCTAAGTGTGACTCGGTGCTCAGCCTGTACCAGCACACACACAGACACACACGCCACCCACACGGCTCTGTGACTCATTGCGGAGCCTGTACCAGCATAAAATCACGGCTCACTTATCACTCAATGCTTAGTCTGTAGCAGCACACACACACACACACACACACACACACAAACACCTCACTGTGACTCAATGCAAAGCCCATACAGGCACACACACACACACCTGAGTCAATGCAGTCTTTACCAACACACACACACACACACCTGTGAGTCAATGCAGTCTTTACCAACACACACACACACACACGCATGGCTCAATGTGACTCAACGCACAGCCTATACCATCACATACACACACGAAGACACACAGGCACGGCTCACTGTTAATCAATGCACAGTCCATACCAACACATACACACACACACAGGCACCTTACTGTAACTAAATTCACATTGTATACCAGCACAGACACACAGAAACATGCATTCACACATGGCTCACTGTGAATCAATGAACCGTCTACACCATCACACACATACAGACACACACACACACACGGCTCACTGTGACTCAATGCACTGCCGAAAGCAACACACAAACACACACAGACATACATGGCTCACTGTGACACAATGTAGTCCATACGAGTACACACACAAGCCTCACTGTGACTGAATGCATGGCGTATACCTGCACATACACACACAGCTCACTGTGACTCAATGCACATTCTATACCATCACACACACACTCACATACAAAGCTCACTGTGACTCATTGCACAGCCTATAGCAGTACACACACACACACACGTCTCAATTTGACTCAATGAACAGTCTGTAGCACCACACAAACACACATACAGGCCTCAGTGCCTCTGCAAAGCCCATACCAGCACACACACACACACAAGTGTGACTGAGTGCTCAGCCTGTACCAGCACACACACACACACCTTACAGTAACTCATGCACATTCCACAACATGAACTACAAACACACACACACATGCACCACTCACTGTGACTCAATGCTCAGACTCTACCAGCCACCCCCACCACACACACACATAACCACGACGCACTGTGACTCAATGCTCTGCCTATACCAGCAATACAGAAACACACACAGACACCTCAGTGACTCAATGCAAAGCCCATACCAGCACACTCACACACACACAAACACACGGCTCACTGTGACAGAATGCACAGCTTATGTCTTCACACACACAACCTGATTCAATGCTCAGCCTCTACCAGCACACACACACACACACGCATGGCTCATTGTGACTCAATGTACATTTTATACCAGCACAAACACACACACACCTCACTGTAACTCAATGCTCAGACTGTACTACCCACACACACAACATACACACACACGGTGCACAGTGACTCAATGCTCAGCCTATACCAGAACACACACACACACACACAAACAGGCACTCATACATGGCTCACTGTGACTCAGTGAACCACCTATACCATCACACACACATGCGGCTCAATGTGACTCAAAGCCTATAGCAGCACACGCACACACTCACAAACACCCCTCTGTGACTCACTGCACAGCCTATACCAGCGCTCACACACACACACACACAGAGCTGTGAATCAATGCACAGTCTATGGTAGCACATACACACACACACACAGCTCAGTGACTCAATGCAAAGCCTATACTAGCACATGCACCCCCCCACACACACACCTCACTGTGACTCAATGCACAGCCTATACCAGCATGCACACACACACACAGCTGTGACTCAGTGCACAGTCTATACCAGCACATGCACACACACGCATGCACAGCTCAGTGTGATTCAGTGCACCATCCATACCAGCACATACACACATGCACACGCACCTCACTGTGACTCAATTCTCAGACTATACCAGCACACACACACACGGCACACTGTGACTCAATGCTCAGCCTATACCAGAACACAGACACACACAAACACGCACTCATACATGGTTCACTGTGACTCAGTGAACCACCGATACCAAGACAAACACACACACAAACACACACGGCTAACTGTGACTCAGTGCCCAGTCTATACCGGAACACAAATACACACACACACATACATAGCTCACAGACTCAATGCACAGCCTGTACTACCACAAACAGCAGGCTCACTGTGACTCAGTGCACAGCCTGTACCAGCACAGACACACACACATGGCTCTCTGTGACTCAATGCACTGCCTATAGCAGCACACAAACACACACACGGACATACATGGCTCAGTGCGACACAATGCAGTCCATACCAGTACACACACAAGCCTCACTGTGACTGAATGCACGGCGTATACCTGCACACACACACACACACAGCTCACTGTGACTCAACGAACGCCCTGTAGCACCACACAAACACACATACAGGCCTCAGTGACTCAATGCAAAGCCCCTACCGGCACACACACACACACCTAAGTGTGACTCAATGCTCAGCCTATACCTGCGCACACAAACACACACATCTTAAGGTAACTCATGCACATTCCACACCATGAAATACAAAATACAAACACACACACATTCACGGCTCACTCTGACTCAATGCACTGTCCATACGAGCACACACACACAACTCATTGTGACCCAACGCACACTCTATACCAGCACACACACATAACTCACTGTGACACAGTGCACAGGCTATATCAGCACACAGACACACACACACAAGGCTCACTGTGACTCAGTGCACTGTGTGTAGCACCACACACACACACAAACACACACATACACCTCAGTGAGTCAATGCAAAGCCCATACCAGCACACTCATACACACAGACACACACACACACCTTACTGTGTTTCAATGGTCAGCCTATACCAACACACATATACACACCATACTGTGACTCAGTGCACTCTCTGAACCATCACAAAGACACACACACACGCACGGCTCATTGTGACTGAATGCAGCGTCCATACCAGCAAATACACACCACCCATCTGTGACTCAGTGCTCAGACTATTCCAGCCCCCCCAACACGTCTCATTGTGACTCAACGCACGGCAAATACCAGTCCACACACACAGACACACACATACACAAACACACGGCTCACTGTGACTCAATGCACACTTTGTATCAACACACACACATACACACCTCCGTGACTCAATGCTCAGCCTGTATCATCACACACACACATGCATACACAAACACACATACACACACAAGGTTCACTGTGATACAATGCACAGCCTATAGCAGGACACACACACAGACACTCCTCACTGTGACTCAGTGCTCAGACTGTAATAGCCCCCCCCACACACACATACACCTCACTGACTCAATGCAAAGCCCATACGAGCACACATGCACACATACACACACCTGATTCAATGCTCCACCCATACCAGTGCACACACACACACCCCAAACTGTGATTCAATGCTCAGCCTATACCAACACACACACACATACACACATACACACACACCTCATTGTGACTCAATGCACAGCCTATAGCAGCACACACACACACACACATGCTGACTGAGAGTCAATGCACAGTATATACGAGCACACACACACACAACTCATTGTGCCTCAATGTATAGTCAATACCAGCACACACACAGACACACATAACTCACTGTGACTCAGTTCACAGCCTATATCAGCACTCAGAAACACACACGGAAGGCTCACAGTGACCCAATACACAGTCTGTATCACCCCAGAAACACACAGACACACACACACACACACATACCCCTCAGTGACTCAATACAAAGCCATTACCAGCACACACACACACACACACACACCTGTGATTCAGTGCTCAGCCTAAACCAGCAGACACATATACACACACACACACACCTTACTGTGACTCAGTGCACCCCCTAGACCACTACGTACACACACACACACACACACACACGGCTAATTGTGACTCAATGGAGAGTCCATCCCAGCACATACACACATGCAACACACCTCACAGTGAATCAATGCTCAGACTATACTAGCCCACACCCCCACACACAACACACCTCACTGTGACTCAATACTCAGACTATACTAGCCCACACCCACACACACCCACATACACCTCACTGACTCAATGCACAGCCCATACGAGGACACATGCACACATACACACACCTAAGTGATTCAATGCTCCGCCCATACCAGTGTACACACACACATACCCCTAACTGTGATTCAATGCTCAGCCTATACCAACACACACACATACACACACACCTCATTGTGACTCAATACACATCCTATAGCAGCACACACACACACACATGCTGACTGTGACTCAATGTGCAGTCTATACAAGCACGCACACAAACAACTCATTGTGACTGCACAGTCAATACCAGCACACACACAGACACACATAACTCACTGTGACTCGGTTCACAGCCTATATCACCACTCAGACACACACACGCAAGGCTCACTGTGACTCAATGCACAGTCTGTAGCACCACACACACAGACACATACACCTCAGTGACTCAATGCAAAGCCCATACCAGCACACACACACACACACACGCTGTGACTCAATGCAAAGTCTATACGAGCACACATACAACTCATTGTGACTCAATGCACAGTCAATACCAGCACACACACAGACACACATAACTCACTGTGACTCAGTTCACAGCCTATATCACCACTCAGACACACACGCAAGGCTCACTGTGACTCAATGCACAGTCTGTAGCACCACACAAAAACACACACACATACTCACTATGACTCAATGCACAGTCTATACCAGCACACACACACACACACACATAACTCACTGTGACTCAGTGCACAGGCTATATCATCACACAGACACACACACACAAGGCTGTGACCTAGTGAATAGTCTGTAGCACCACACACACACTGACACATACACCTCAGTGACTCAATGCAAAGCCCATACCAGCACACACAAACACATACACACACCTGTGATTCAATGCTCAGCCTAAACCAGCACACACATACACACACACAGCTGTGACTCAATGCACACCCTAGACCACTACGTACACACACACACGCGGCTAATTGTGGCTCAAGAGAGTCCATACCAGCACATACACACACACAACACACCTCACTGTGACTCAATGCTCAGACTATACTAGCCCCCCCCACACACATACACCTCAGTGACTCAATGCAAAGCCCATACGAGCACACGTGCACACATACACACACTTAATTGATTCAGTGCTCCACCCATACCAGTGCAGACACACCCGTGATTCAATGCTCAGCCTATACCAGCACACACACACACACCTCATTGACTCAATGCACAGCCTACAGCAGTACACACACACACATGCTGTGACTCAATGCACAGTCTATACGAGCACACACACAGACACACGTAACTCACTGTGACTTAGTTCACAGCCTATATCAGCACTCAGATGTACACACGCAAGGCTCACAGTGACTCAATGCACAGTCTGTAGCACCACACACACACAGACACACACACCTCAGTGAGTCAATACAAAGCCCATAGCAGCACACACACTCCCACACCTGTGACTCAATGCTAAGCCTATAGCAGCACACATATACACACCATACTGTGACTCAGTGCACACTCTACACCATCACAAAGACACACACACACTCACGGCTCATTGTGACTGAATGCACCGTCCATACCAGCACATACACACACACAACACATCTGTCAGTCAATGCTCAGACTGTACAACCCACACACACAACACACGGTGCACTGTGACTCAATGCTCAGCCTATGCCAGAACACACACACACACAAACAAACACACACTCATACATGGCTCACTGTGACTTAGTGAACCACCTATACCATCACACACACACACACACACACACAGAGACACCTCAGTGACTCAATGGAGAGCCCATACCAGCCCCCCCCCACACCTGTGATTCAGTGTGCAGCCTCTACCAGCACACACACACCATACTGTGACTCAACGCACACTCTACACCACCACATACACACACACACATACACACACATACGCATGCCTCTTTGTGACTCAATGTGCTGTCCATACCAGCACATATACACACACACAACACACCTCACTGTGACTCTATGCTGAGACCATAGTAGCCCCCCACACACACACGGCACACTGTGACTCAATTCTAAGCCTATACCAGCACATACAGAAACACACACACACCCCAGTGACTCAATGCAAAGTCCATACCAGCATACATACGCACATATACGCAGCTAAGTGTGACTCGGTGCTCAGCCTGTACCAGCACACACACAGACACACACGCCACCCACACGGCTCTGTGACTCATTGCGGAGCCCGTACCAGCATAAAATCACGGCTCACTTATCACTCAATGCTTAGTCTGTAGCAGCACACACACACACACACACACACACACAAACAAACACCTCACTGTGACTCAATGCAAAGCCCATACAGGCACACACACACACACCTGAGTCAATGCAGTCTTTACCAACACACACACACACACACACACCTGTGAGTCAATGCAGTCTTTACCAACACACACACACACACACGCATGGCTTAATGTGACTCAACGCACAGCCTATACCATCACATACACACACGAAGACACACAGGCACGGCTCACTGTTAATCAATGCACAGTCCATACCAACACATACACACACACACAGGCACCTTACTGTAACTAAATTCACATTGTATACCAGCACAGACACACAGAAACATGCATTCACACATGGCTCACTGTGAATCAATGAACCGTCTACACCATCACACACATACAGACACACACACACACACGGCTCACTGTGACTCAATGCACTGCCGAAAGCAGCACACAAACACACACAGACATACATGGCTCACTGTGACACAATGTAGTCCATACGAGTACACACACAAGCCTCACTGTGACTGAATGCATGGCGTATACCTGCACATACACACACAGCTCACTGTGACTCAATGCACATTCTATACCATCACACACACACTCACATACAAAGCTCACTGTGACTCATTGCACAGCCTATAGCAGTACACACACACACACACACGTCTCAATTTGACTCAATGAACAGTCTGTAGCACCACACAAACACACATACAGGCCTCAGTGCCTCTGCAAAGCCCATACCAGCACACACACACACACAAGTGTGACTGAGTGCTCAGCCTGTACCAGCACACACACACACACCTTACAGTAACTCATGCACATTCCACAACATGAACTACAAACACACACACACATGCACCACTCACTGTGACTCAATGCTCAGACTCTACCAGCCACCCCCCACCACACACACACATAACCACGATGCACTGTGACTCAATGCTCTGCCTATACCAGCAATACAGAAACACACACAGACACGTCAGTGACTCAATGCAAAGCCCATACCAGCACACTCACACACACACAAACACACGGCTCACTGTGACAGAATGCACAGCTTATGTCTTCACACACACAACCTGATTCAATGCTCAGCCTCTACCAGCACACACACACACACACGCATGGCTCATTGTGACTCAATGTACATTTTATACCAGCACAAACACACACACACCTCACTGTAACTCAATGCTCAGACTGTACTACCCACACACACAACATACACACACACGGTGCACAGTGACTCAATGCTCAGCCTATACCAGAACACACACACACACACACAAACAGGCACTCATACATGGCTCACTGTGACTCAGTGAACCACCTATACCATCACACACACATGCGGCTCAATGTGACTCAAAGCCTATAGCAGCACACGCACACACTCACAAACACCCCTCTGTGACTCACTGCACAGCCTATACCAGCGCTCACACACACACACACACAGAGCTGTGAATCAATGCACAGTCTATGGTAGCACATACACACACACACACACAGCTCAGTGACTCAATGCAAAGCCTATACTAGCACATGCACCCCCCCACACACACACCTCACTGTGACTCAATGCACAGCCTATACCAGCATGCACACACACACACACAGCTGTGACTCAGTGCACAGTCTATACCAGCACATGCACACACACGCATGCACGGCTCAGTGTGATTCAGTGCACCATCCATACCAGCACATACACACATGCACACGCACCTCACTGTGACTCAATTCTCAGACTATACCAGCACACACACACACGGCACACTGTGACTCAATGCTCAGCCTATACCAGAACACAGACACACACAAACACGCACTCATACATGGTTCACTGTGACTCAGTGAACCACCGATACCAAGACAAACACACACACAAACACACACGGCTAACTGTGACTCAGTGCCCAGTCTATACCGGAACACAAATACACACACACACATACATAGCTCACAGACTCAATGCACAGCCTGTACTACCACAAACAGCAGGCTCACTGTGACTCAGTGCACAGCCTGTACCAGCACAGACACACACACATGGCTCTCTGTGACTCAATGCACTGCCTATAGCAGCACACAAACACACACACGGACATACATGGCTCAGTGCAACACAATGCAGTCCATACCAGTACACACACAAGCCTCACTGTGACAATGCACGGCGTATACCTGCACACACACACACACACAGCTCACTGTGACTCAACGAACGCCCTGTAGCACCACACAAACACACATACAGGCCTCAGTGACTCAATGCAAAGCCCCTACCGGCACACACACACACACCTAAGTGTGACGCAATGCTCAGCCTATACTTGCGCACACAAACACACACATCTTAAGGTAACTCATGCACATTCCACACCATGAAATACAAAATACAAACACACACACATTCACGGCTCACTCTGACTCAATGCACTGTCCATACGAGCACATACACACACAGCACACACCTCACTGTGACTCAATGATCTGATTATATGAGCACACTCATACACACACACACACACAAACACCCCTCACTGTGACTCACTGCACAACCTATACCAGCGTGGACACACACAAACACACATGCTCACTGTGACTAAATGCACAGTCTATACGAGCACACACACACACAACTCATTGTGACCCAACGCACACTCTATACCAGCACACACACATAACTCACTGTGACACAGTGCACAGGCTATATCAGCACACAGACACACACACACAAGGCTCACTGTGACTCAGTGCACTGTGTGTCGCACCACACACACAAACACACACATACACCTCAGTGAGTCAATGCAAAGCCCATACCAGCACACTCATACACACAGACACACACACACACACCTTACTTTGTTTCAATGGTCAGCCTATACCAACACACATATACACACCATACTGTGACTCAGTGCACTCTCTGAACCATCACAAAGACACACACACACGCACGGCTCATTGTGACTGAATGCAGCGTCCATACCAGCAAATACACACCACCCATCTGTGACTCAGTGCTCAGACTATTCCAGCCCCCCCAACACGTCTCATTGTGACTCAACGCACGGCAAATACCAGTCCACACACACAGACACACACATACACAAACACACGGCTCACTGTGACTCAATGCACACTTTGTATCAACACACACACATACACACCTCCGTGACTCAATGCTCAGCCTGTATCATCACACACACACATGCATACACAAACACACATACACACACAAGGTTCACTGTGATACAATGCACAGCCTATAGCAGGACACACACACAGACACTCCTCACTGTGACTCAGTGCTCAGACTGTAATAGCCCCCCCCCACACACATACACCTCACTGACTCAATGCAAAGCCCATACGAGCACACATGCACACATACACACACCTGATTCAATGCTCCACCCATACCAGTGCACACACACACACCCCAAACTGTGATTCAATGCTCAGCCTATACCAACACACACACACATACACACATACACACACACCTCATTGTGACTCAATGCACAGCCTATAGCAGCACACACACACACACACATGCTGACTGAGAGTCAATGCACAGTATATACGAGCACACACACACACAACTCATTGTGCCTCAATGTATAGTCAATACCAGCACACACACAGACACACATAACTCACTGTGACTCAGTTCACAGCCTATATCAGCACTCAGAAACACACACGGAAGGCTCACAGTGACCCAATACACAGTCTGTATCACCCCAGAAACACACAGACACACACACACACACACATACCCCTCAGTGACTCAATACAAAGCCATTACCAGCACACACACACACACACACACACACACCTGTGATTCAGTGCTCAGCCTAAACCAGCAGACACATATACACACACACACACACCTTACTGTGACTCAGTGCACCCCCTAGACCACT
The DNA here is from genome assembly GCF_964341445.2 of Mesoplodon mirus. Classification (NCBI taxonomy): domain Eukaryota; kingdom Metazoa; phylum Chordata; class Mammalia; order Artiodactyla; family Ziphiidae; genus Mesoplodon; species Mesoplodon mirus. The sequence goes on from NW_028295208.1 coordinate 120,880, forward strand.
ACGTACACACACACACACACACACACACGGCTAATTGTGACTCAATGGAGAGTCCATCCCAGCACATACACACATGCAACACACCTCACAGTGAATCAATGCTCAGACTATACTAGCCCACACCCCCACACACAACACACCTCACTGTGACTCAATACTCAGACTATACTAGCCCACACCCACACACACCCACATACACCTCACTGACTCAATGCACAGCCCATACGAGGACACATGCACACATACACACACCTAAGTGATTCAATGCTCCGCCCATACCAGTGTACACACACACATACCCCTAACTGTGATTCAATGCTCAGCCTATACCAACACACACACATACACACACACCTCATTGTGACTCAATACACATCCTATAGCAGCACACACACACACACATGCTGACTGTGACTCAATGTGCAGTCTATACAAGCACGCACACAAACAACTCATTGTGACTGCACAGTCAATACCAGCACACACACAGACACACATAACTCACTGTGACTCGGTTCACAGCCTATATCACCACTCAGACACACACACGCAAGGCTCACTGTGACTCAATGCACAGTCTGTAGCACCACACACACAGACACATACACCTCAGTGACTCAATGCAAAGCCCATACCAGCACACACACACACACACACGCTGTGACTCAATGCAAAGTCTATACGAGCACACATACAACTCATTGTGACTCAATGCACAGTCAATACCAGCACACACACAGACACACATAACTCACTGTGACTCAGTTCACAGCCTATATCACCACTCAGACACACACGCAAGGCTCACTGTGACTCAATGCACAGTCTGTAGCACCACACAAAAACACACACACATACTCACTATGACTCAATGCACAGTCTATACCAGCACACACACACACACACACATAACTCACTGTGACTCAGTGCACAGGCTATATCATCACACAGACACACACACACAAGGCTGTGACCTAGTGAATAGTCTGTAGCACCACACACACACTGACACATACACCTCAGTGACTCAATGCAAAGCCCATACCAGCACACACAAACACATACACACACCTGTGATTCAATGCTCAGCCTAAACCAGCACACACATACACACACACACAGCTGTGACTCAATGCACACCCTAGACCACTACGTACACACACACACGCGGCTAATTGTGGCTCAAGAGAGTCCATACCAGCACATACACACACACAACACACCTCACTGTGACTCAATGCTCAGACTATACTAGCCCCCCACACACACATACACCTCAGTGACTCAATGCAAAGCCCATACGAGCACACGTGCACACATACACACACTTAATTGATTCAGTGCTCCACCCATACCAGTGCAGACACACCCGTGATTCAATGCTCAGCCTATACCAGCACACACACACACACCTCATTGACTCAATGCACAGCCTACAGCAGTACACACACACACATGCTGTGACTCAATGCACAGTCTATACGAGCACACACACAGACACACGTAACTCACTGTGACTTAGTTCACAGCCTATATCAGCACTCAGATGTACACACGCAAGGCTCACAGTGACTCAATGCACAGTCTGTAGCACCACACACACACAGACACACACACCTCAGTGAGTCAATACAAAGCCCATAGCAGCACACACACTCCCACACCTGTGACTCAATGCTAAGCCTATAGCAGCACACATATACACACCATACTGTGACTCAGTGCACACTCTACACCATCACAAAGACACACACACACTCACGGCTCATTGTGACTGAATGCACCGTCCATACCAGCACATACACACACACAACACATCTGTCAGTCAATGCTCAGACTGTACAACCCACACACACAACACACGGTGCACTGTGACTCAATGCTCAGCCTATGCCAGAACACACACACACACAAACAAACACACACTCATACATGGCTCACTGTGACTTAGTGAACCACCTATACCATCACACACACACACACACACACACAGAGACACCTCAGTGACTCAATGGAGAGCCCATACCAGCCCCCCCCCACACCTGTGATTCAGTGTGCAGCCTCTACCAGCACACACACACCATACTGTGACTCAACGCACACTCTACACCACCACATACACACACACACATACACACACATACGCATGCCTCTTTGTGACTCAATGTGCTGTCCATACCAGCACATATACACACACACAACACACCTCACTGTGACTCTATGCTGAGACCATAGTAGCCCCCCCCCCCACACACACGGCACACTGTGACTCAATTCTAAGCCTATACCAGCACATACAGAAACACACACACACCCCAGTGACTCAATGCAAAGTCCATACCAGCATACATACACACATATACGCAGCTAAGTGTGACTCGGTGCTCAGCCTGTACCAGCACACACACAGACACACACGCCACCCACACGGCTCTGTGACTCATTGCGGAGCCTGTACCAGCATAAAATCACGGCTCACTTATCACTCAATGCTTAGTCTGTAGCAGCACACACACACACACACACACACACACACACAAACACCTCACTGTGACTCAATGCAAAGCCCATACAGGCACACACACACACACCTGAGTCAATGCAGTCTTTACCAACACACACACACACACACCTGTGAGTCAATGCAGTCTTTACCAACACACACACACACACACGCATGGCTCAATGTGACTCAACGCACAGCCTATACCATCACATACACACACGAAGACACACAGGCACGGCTCACTGTTAATCAATGCACAGTCCATACCAACACATACACACACACACAGGCACCTTACTGTAACTAAATTCACATTGTATACCAGCACAGACACACAGAAACATGCATTCACACATGGCTCACTGTGAATCAATGAACCGTCTACACCATCACACACATACAGACACACACACACACACGGCTCACTGTGACTCAATGCACTGCCGAAAGCAACACACAAACACACACAGACATACATGGCTCACTGTGACACAATGTAGTCCATACGAGTACACACACAAGCCTCACTGTGACTGAATGCATGGCGTATACCTGCACATACACACACAGCTCACTGTGACTCAATGCACATTCTATACCATCACACACACACTCACATACAAAGCTCACTGTGACTCATTGCACAGCCTATAGCAGTACACACACACACACACGTCTCAATTTGACTCAATGAACAGTCTGTAGCACCACACAAACACACATACAGGCCTCAGTGCCTCTGCAAAGCCCATACCAGCACACACACACACACAAGTGTGACTGAGTGCTCAGCCTGTACCAGCACACACACACACACCTTACAGTAACTCATGCACATTCCACAACATGAACTACAAACACACACACACATGCACCACTCACTGTGACTCAATGCTCAGACTCTACCAGCCACCCCCACCACACACACACATAACCACGACGCACTGTGACTCAATGCTCTGCCTATACCAGCAATACAGAAACACACACAGACACCTCAGTGACTCAATGCAAAGCCCATACCAGCACACTCACACACACACAAACACACGGCTCACTGTGACAGAATGCACAGCTTATGTCTTCACACACACAACCTGATTCAATGCTCAGCCTCTACCAGCACACACACACACACACGCATGGCTCATTGTGACTCAATGTACATTTTATACCAGCACAAACACACACACACCTCACTGTAACTCAATGCTCAGACTGTACTACCCACACACACAACATACACACACACGGTGCACAGTGACTCAATGCTCAGCCTATACCAGAACACACACACACACACACAAACAGGCACTCATACATGGCTCACTGTGACTCAGTGAACCACCTATACCATCACACACACATGCGGCTCAATGTGACTCAAAGCCTATAGCAGCACACGCACACACTCACAAACACCCCTCTGTGACTCACTGCACAGCCTATACCAGCGCTCACACACACACACACACAGAGCTGTGAATCAATGCACAGTCTATGGTAGCACATACACACACACACACACAGCTCAGTGACTCAATGCAAAGCCTATACTAGCACATGCACCCCCCCCCACACACACCTCACTGTGACTCAATGCACAGCCTATACCAGCATGCACACACACACACACAGCTGTGACTCAGTGCACAGTCTATACCAGCACATGCACACACACGCATGCACGGCTCAGTGTGATTCAGTGCACCATCCATACCAGCACATACACACATGCACACGCACCTCACTGTGACTCAATTCTCAGATTATACCAGCACACACACACACGGCACACTGTGACTCAATGCTCAGCCTATACCAGAACACAGACACACACAAACACGCACTCATACATGGTTCACTGTGACTCAGTGAACCACCGATACCAAGACAAACACACACACAAACACACACGGCTAACTGTGACTCAGTGCCCAGTCTATACCGGAACACAAATACACACACACACATACATAGCTCACAGACTCAATGCACAGCCTGTACTACCACAAACAGCAGGCTCACTGTGACTCAGTGCACAGCCTGTACCAGCACAGACACACACACATGGCTCTCTGTGACTCAATGCACTGCCTATAGCAGCACACAAACACACACACGGACATACATGGCTCAGTGCGACACAATGCAGTCCATACCAGTACACACACAAGCCTCACTGTGACTGAATGCACGGCGTATACCTGCACACACACACACACACAGCTCACTGTGACTCAACGAACGCCCTGTAGCACCACACAAACACACATACAGGCCTCAGTGACTCAATGCAAAGCCCCTACCGGCACACACACACACACCTAAGTGTGACTCAATGCTCAGCCTATACCTGCGCACACAAACACACACATCTTAAGGTAACTCATGCACATTCCACACCATGAAATACAAAATACAAACACACACACATTCACGGCTCACTCTGACTCAATGCACTGTCCATACGAGCACACACACACAACTCATTGTGACCCAACGCACACTCTATACCAGCACACACACATAACTCACTGTGACACAGTGCACAGGCTATATCAGCACACAGACACACACACACAAGGCTCACTGTGACTCAGTGCACTGTGTGTAGCACCACACACACACACAAACACACACATACACCTCAGTGAGTCAATGCAAAGCCCATACCAGCACACTCATACACACAGACACACACACACACCTTACTGTGTTTCAATGGTCAGCCTATACCAACACACATATACACACCATACTGTGACTCAGTGCACTCTCTGAACCATCACAAAGACACACACACACGCACGGCTCATTGTGACTGAATGCAGCGTCCATACCAGCAAATACACACCACCCATCTGTGACTCAGTGCTCAGACTATTCCAGCCCCCCCAACACGTCTCATTGTGACTCAACGCACGGCAAATACCAGTCCACACACACAGACACACACATACACAAACACACGGCTCACTGTGACTCAATGCACACTTTGTATCAACACACACACATACACACCTCCGTGACTCAATGCTCAGCCTGTATCATCACACACACACATGCATACACAAACACACATACACACACAAGGTTCACTGTGATACAATGCACAGCCTATAGCAGGACACACACACAGACACTCCTCACTGTGACTCAGTGCTCAGACTGTAATAGCCCCCCCCACACACACATACACCTCACTGACTCAATGCAAAGCCCATACGAGCACACATGCACACATACACACACCTGATTCAATGCTCCACCCATACCAGTGCACACACACACACCCCAAACTGTGATTCAATGCTCAGCCTATACCAACACACACACACATACACACATACACACACACCTCATTGTGACTCAATGCACAGCCTATAGCAGCACACACACACACACACATGCTGACTGAGAGTCAATGCACAGTATATACGAGCACACACACACACAACTCATTGTGCCTCAATGTATAGTCAATACCAGCACACACACAGACACACATAACTCACTGTGACTCAGTTCACAGCCTATATCAGCACTCAGAAACACACACGGAAGGCTCACAGTGACCCAATACACAGTCTGTATCACCCCAGAAACACACAGACACACACACACACACACATACCCCTCAGTGACTCAATACAAAGCCATTACCAGCACACACACACACACACACACACACCTGTGATTCAGTGCTCAGCCTAAACCAGCAGACACATATACACACACACACACACCTTACTGTGACTCAGTGCACCCCCTAGACCACTACGTACACACACACACACACACACACGGCTAATTGTGACTCAATGGAGAGTCCATCCCAGCACATACACACATGCAACACACCTCACAGTGAATCAATGCTCAGACTATACTAGCCCACACCCCCACACACAACACACCTCACTGTGACTCAATACTCAGACTATACTAGCCCACACCCACACACACCCACATACACCTCACTGACTCAATGCACAGCCCATACGAGGACACATGCACACATACACACACCTAAGTGATTCAATGCTCCGCCCATACCAGTGTACACACACACATACCCCTAACTGTGATTCAATGCTCAGCCTATACCAACACACACACATACACACACACCTCATTGTGACTCAATACACATCCTATAGCAGCACACACACACACACATGCTGACTGTGACTCAATGTGCAGTCTATACAAGCACGCACACAAACAACTCATTGTGACTGCACAGTCAATACCAGCACACACACAGACACACATAACTCACTGTGACTCGGTTCACAGCCTATATCACCACTCAGACACACACACGCAAGGCTCACTGTGACTCAATGCACAGTCTGTAGCACCACACACACAGACACATACACCTCAGTGACTCAATGCAAAGCCCATACCAGCACACACACACACACACACGCTGTGACTCAATGCAAAGTCTATACGAGCACACATACAACTCATTGTGACTCAATGCACAGTCAATACCAGCACACACACAGACACACATAACTCACTGTGACTCAGTTCACAGCCTGTATCACCACTCAGACACACACGCAAGGCTCACTGTGACTCAATGCACAGTCTGTAGCACCACACAAAAACACACACACATACTCACTATGACTCAATGCACAGTCTATACCAGCACACACACACACACACACATAACTCACTGTGACTCAGTGCACAGGCTATATCATCACACAGACACACACACACAAGGCTGTGACCTAGTGAATAGTCTGTAGCACCACACACACACTGACACATACACCTCAGTGACTCAATGCAAAGCCCATACCAGCACACACAAACACATACACACACCTGTGATTCAATGCTCAGCCTAAACCAGCACACACATACACACACACACAGCTGTGACTCAATGCACACCCTAGACCACTACGTACACACACACACGCGGCTAATTGTGGCTCAAGAGAGTCCATACCAGCACATACACACACACAACACACCTCACTGTGACTCAATGCTCAGACTATACTAGCCCCCCCCCACACATACACCTCAGTGACTCAATGCAAAGCCCATACGAGCACACGTGCACACATACACACACTTAATTGATTCAGTGCTCCACCCATACCAGTGCAGACACACCCGTGATTCAATGCTCAGCCTATACCAGCACACACACACACACCTCATTGACTCAATGCACAGCCTACAGCAGTACACACACACACATGCTGTGACTCAATGCACAGTCTATACGAGCACACACACAGACACACGTAACTCACTGTGACTTAGTTCACAGCCTATATCAGCACTCAGATGTACACACGCAAGGCTCACAGTGACTCAATGCACAGTCTGTAGCACCACACACACACAGACACACACACCTCAGTGAGTCAATACAAAGCCCATAGCAGCACACACACTCCCACACCTGTGACTCAATGCTAAGCCTATAGCAGCACACATATACACACCATACTGTGACTCAGTGCACACTCTACACCATCACAAAGACACACACACACTCACGGCTCATTGTGACTGAATGCACCGTCCATACCAGCACATACACACACACAACACATCTGTCAGTCAATGCTCAGACTGTACAACCCACACACACAACACACGGTGCACTGTGACTCAATGCTCAGCCTATGCCAGAACACACACACACACAAACAAACACACACTCATACATGGCTCACTGTGACTTAGTGAACCACCTATACCATCACACACACACACACACACACACAGAGACACCTCAGTGACTCAATGGAGAGCCCATACCAGCCCCCCCCCACACCTGTGATTCAGTGTGCAGCCTCTACCAGCACACACACACCATACTGTGACTCAACGCACACTCTACACCACCACATACACACACACACATACACACACATACGCATGCCTCTTTGTGACTCAATGTGCTGTCCATACCAGCACATATACACACACACAACACACCTCACTGTGACTCTATGCTGAGACCATAGTAGCCCCCCCCCACACACACACACGGCACACTGTGACTCAATTCTAAGCCTATACCAGCACATACAGAAACACACACACACCCCAGTGACTCAATGCAAAGTCCATACCAGCATACATACACACATATACGCAGCTAAGTGTGACTCGGTGCTCAGCCTGTACCAGCACACACACAGACACACACGCCACCCACACGGCTCTGTGACTCATTGCGGAGCCTGTACCAGCATAAAATCACGGCTCACTTATCACTCAATGCTTAGTCTGTAGCAGCACACACACACACACACACACACACACACAAACACCTCACTGTGACTCAATGCAAAGCCCATACAGGCACACACACACACACCTGAGTCAATGCAGTCTTTACCAACACACACACACACACACCTGTGAGTCAATGCAGTCTTTACCAACACACACACACACACACGCATGGCTCAATGTGACTCAACGCACAGCCTATACCATCACATACACACACGAAGACACACAGGCACGGCTCACTGTTAATCAATGCACAGTCCATACCAACACATACACACACACACAGGCACCTTACTGTAACTAAATTCACATTGTATACCAGCACAGACACACAGAAACATGCATTCACACATGGCTCACTGTGAATCAATGAACCGTCTACACCATCACACACATACAGACACACACACACACACGGCTCACTGTGACTCAATGCACTGCCGAAAGCAACACACAAACACACACAGACATACATGGCTCACTGTGACACAATGTAGTCCATACGAGTACACACACAAGCCTCACTGTGACTGAATGCATGGCGTATACCTGCACATACACACACAGCTCACTGTGACTCAATGCACATTCTATACCATCACACACACACTCACATACAAAGCTCACTGTGACTCATTGCACAGCCTATAGCAGTACACACACACACACACGTCTCAATTTGACTCAATGAACAGTCTGTAGCACCACACAAACACACATACAGGCCTCAGTGCCTCTGCAAAGCCCATACCAGCACACACACACACACAAGTGTGACTGAGTGCTCAGCCTGTACCAGCACACACACACACACCTTACAGTAACTCATGCACATTCCACAACATGAACTACAAACACACACACACATGCACCACTCACTGTGACTCAATGCTCAGACTCTACCAGCCACCCCCACCACACACACACATAACCACGACGCACTGTGACTCAATGCTCTGCCTATACCAGCAATACAGAAACACACACAGACACCTCAGTGACTCAATGCAAAGCCCATACCAGCACACTCACACACACACAAACACACGGCTCACTGTGACAGAATGCACAGCTTATGTCTTCACACACACAACCTGATTCAATGCTCAGCCTCTACCAGCACACACACACACACACGCATGGCTCATTGTGACTCAATGTACATTTTATACCAGCACAAACACACACACACCTCACTGTAACTCAATGCTCAGACTGTACTACCCACACACACAACATACACACACACGGTGCACAGTGACTCAATGCTCAGCCTATACCAGAACACACACACACACACACAAACAGGCACTCATACATGGCTCACTGTGACTCAGTGAACCACCTATACCATCACACACACATGCGGCTCAATGTGACTCAAAGCCTATAGCAGCACACGCACACACTCACAAACACCCCTCTGTGACTCACTGCACAGCCTATACCAGCGCTCACACACACACACACACAGAGCTGTGAATCAATGCACAGTCTATGGTAGCACATACACACACACACACAGCTCAGTGACTCAATGCAAAGCCTATACTAGCACATGCACCCCCCCACACACACACCTCACTGTGACTCAATGCACAGCCTATACCAGCATGCACACACACACACAGCTGTGACTCAGTGCACAGTCTATACCAGCACATGCACACACACGCATGCACAGCTCAGTGTGATTCAGTGCACCATCCATACCAGCACATACACACATGCACACGCACCTCACTGTGACTCAATTCTCAGACTATACCAGCACACACACACACGGCACACTGTGACTCAATGCTCAGCCTATACCAGAACACAGACACACACAAACACGCACTCATACATGGTTCACTGTGACTCAGTGAACCACCGATACCAAGACAAACACACACACAAACACACACGGCTAACTGTGACTCAGTGCCCAGTCTATACCGGAACACAAATACACACACACACATACATAGCTCACAGACTCAATGCACAGCCTGTACTACCACAAACAGCAGGCTCACTGTGACTCAGTGCACAGCCTGTACCAGCACAGACACACACACATGGCTCTCTGTGACTCAATGCACTGCCTATAGCAGCACACAAACACACACACGGACATACATGGCTCAGTGCGACACAATGCAGTCCATACCAGTACACACACAAGCCTCACTGTGACTGAATGCACGGCGTATACCTGCACACACACACACACACAGCTCACTGTGACTCAACGAACGCCCTGTAGCACCACACAAACACACATACAGGCCTCAGTGACTCAATGCAAAGCCCCTACCGGCACACACACACACACCTAAGTGTGACTCAATGCTCAGCCTATACCTGCGCACACAAACACACACATCTTAAGGTAACTCATGCACATTCCACACCATGAAATACAAAATACAAACACACACACATTCACGGCTCACTCTGACTCAATGCACTGTCCATACGAGCACACACACACAACTCATTGTGACCCAACGCACACTCTATACCAGCACACACACATAACTCACTGTGACACAGTGCACAGGCTATATCAGCACACAGACACACACACACAAGGCTCACTGTGACTCAGTGCACTGTGTGTAGCACCACACACACACACAAACACACACATACACCTCAGTGAGTCAATGCAAAGCCCATACCAGCACACTCATACACACAGACACACACACACACCTTACTGTGTTTCAATGGTCAGCCTATACCAACACACATATACACACCATACTGTGACTCAGTGCACTCTCTGAACCATCACAAAGACACACACACACGCACGGCTCATTGTGACTGAATGCAGCGTCCATACCAGCAAATACACACCACCCATCTGTGACTCAGTGCTCAGACTATTCCAGCCCCCCCAACACGTCTCATTGTGACTCAACGCACGGCAAATACCAGTCCACACACACAGACACACACATACACAAACACACGGCTCACTGTGACTCAATGCACACTTTGTATCAACACACACACATACACACCTCCGTGACTCAATGCTCAGCCTGTATCATCACACACACACATGCATACACAAACACACATACACACACAAGGTTCACTGTGATACAATGCACAGCCTATAGCAGGACACACACACAGACACTCCTCACTGTGACTCAGTGCTCAGACTGTAATAGCCCCCCCCACACACACATACACCTCACTGACTCAATGCAAAGCCCATACGAGCACACATGCACACATACACACACCTGATTCAATGCTCCACCCATACCAGTGCACACACACACACCCCAAACTGTGATTCAATGCTCAGCCTATACCAACACACACACACATACACACATACACACACACCTCATTGTGACTCAATGCACAGCCTATAGCAGCACACACACACACACACATGCTGACTGAGAGTCAATGCACAGTATATACGAGCACACACACACACAACTCATTGTGCCTCAATGTATAGTCAATACCAGCACACACACAGACACACATAACTCACTGTGACTCAGTTCACAGCCTATATCAGCACTCAGAAACACACACGGAAGGCTCACAGTGACCCAATACACAGTCTGTATCACCCCAGAAACACACAGACACACACACACACACACATACCCCTCAGTGACTCAATACAAAGCCATTACCAGCACACACACACACACACACACACACCTGTGATTCAGTGCTCAGCCTAAACCAGCAGACACATATACACACACACACACACCTTACTGTGACTCAGTGCACCCCCTAGACCACTACGTACACACACACACACACACACACGGCTAATTGTGACTCAATGGAGAGTCCATCCCAGCACATACACACATGCAACACACCTCACAGTGAATCAATGCTCAGACTATACTAGCCCACACCCCCACACACAACACACCTCACTGTGACTCAATACTCAGACTATACTAGCCCACACCCACACACACCCACATACACCTCACTGACTCAATGCACAGCCCATACGAGGACACATGCACACATACACACACCTAACTGATTCAATGCTCCGCCCATACCAGTGTACACACACACATACCCCTAACTGTGATTCAATGCTCAGCCTATACCAACACACACACATACACACACACCTCATTGTGACTCAATACACATCCTATAGCAGCACACACACACACACATGCTGACTGTGACTCAATGTGCAGTCTATACAAGCACGCACACAAACAACTCATTGTGACTGCACAGTCAATACCAGCACACACACAGACACACATAACTCACTGTGACTCGGTTCACAGCCTATATCACCACTCAGACACACACACGCAAGGCTCACTGTGACTCAATGCACAGTCTGTAGCACCACACACACAGACACATACACCTCAGTGACTCAATGCAAAGCCCATACCAGCACACACACACACACACACGCTGTGACTCAATGCAAAGTCTATACGAGCACACATACAACTCATTGTGACTCAATGCACAGTCAATACCAGCACACACACAGACACACATAACTCACTGTGACTCAGTTCACAGCCTATATCACCACTCAGACACACACGCAAGGCTCACTGTGACTCAATGCACAGTCTGTAGCACCACACAAAAACACACACACATACTCACTATGACTCAATGCACAGTCTATACCAGCACACACACACACACACACATAACTCACTGTGACTCAGTGCACAGGCTATATCATCACACAGACACACACACACAAGGCTGTGACCTAGTGAATAGTCTGTAGCACCACACACACACTGACACATACACCTCAGTGACTCAATGCAAAGCCCATACCAGCACACACAAACACATACACACACCTGTGATTCAATGCTCAGCCTAAACCAGCACACACATACACACACACACAGCTGTGACTCAATGCACACCCTAGACCACTACGTACACACACACACGCGGCTAATTGTGGCTCAAGAGAGTCCATACCAGCACATACACACACACAACACACCTCACTGTGACTCAATGCTCAGACTATACTAGCCCCCCACACACACATACACCTCAGTGACTCAATGCAAAGCCCATACGAGCACACGTGCACACATACACACACTTAATTGATTCAGTGCTCCACCCATACCAGTGCAGACACACCCGTGATTCAATGCTCAGCCTATACCAGCACACACACACACACCTCATTGACTCAATGCACAGCCTACAGCAGTACACACACACACATGCTGTGACTCAATGCACAGTCTATACGAGCACACACACAGACACACGTAACTCACTGTGACTTAGTTCACAGCCTATATCAGCACTCAGATGTACACACGCAAGGCTCACAGTGACTCAATGCACAGTCTGTAGCACCACACACACACAGACACACACACCTCAGTGAGTCAATACAAAGCCCATAGCAGCACACACACTCCCACACCTGTGACTCAATGCTAAGCCTATAGCAGCACACATATACACACCATACTGTGACTCAGTGCACACTCTACACCATCACAAAGACACACACACACTCACGGCTCATTGTGACTGAATGCACCGTCCATACCAGCACATACACACACACAACACATCTGTCAGTCAATGCTCAGACTGTACAACCCACACACACAACACACGGTGCACTGTGACTCAATGCTCAGCCTATGCCAGAACACACACACACACAAACAAACACACACTCATACATGGCTCACTGTGACTTAGTGAACCACCTATACCATCACACACACACACACACACACACAGACACCTCAGTGACTCAATGGAGAGCCCATACCAGCCCACCCACACACACCTGTGATTCAGTGTGCAGCCTCTACCAGCACACACACACCATACTGTGACTCAACGCACACTCTACACCACCACATACACACACACACATACACACACATACGCATGCCTCTTTGTGACTCAATGTGCTGTCCATACCAGCACATATACACACACACAACACACCTCACTGTGACTCTATGCTGAGACCATAGTAGCCCCCCACACACACACGGCACACTGTGACTCAATTCTAAGCCTATACCAGCACATACAGAAACACACACACACCCCAGTGACTCAATGCAAAGTCCATACCAGCATACATACGCACATATACGCAGCTAAGTGTGACTCGGTGCTCAGCCTGTACCAGCACACACACAGACACACACGCCACCCACACGGCTCTGTGACTCATTGCGGAGCCCGTACCAGCATAAAATCACGGCTCACTTATCACTCAATGCTTAGTCTGTAGCAGCACACACACACACACACACACACACACAAACAAACACCTCACTGTGACTCAATGCAAAGCCCATACAGGCACACACACACACACCTGAGTCAATGCAGTCTTTACCAACACACACACACACACACACACCTGTGAGTCAATGCAGTCTTTACCAACACACACACACACACACACACGCATGGCTTAATGTGACTCAACGCACAGCCTATACCATCACATACACACACGAAGACACACAGGCACGGCTCACTGTTAATCAATGCACAGTCCATACCAACACATACACACACACACAGGCACCTTACTGTAACTAAATTCACATTGTATACCAGCACAGACACACAGAAACATGCATTCACACATGGCTCACTGTGAATCAATGAACCGTCTACACCATCACACACATACAGACACACACACACACACGGCTCACTGTGACTCAATGCACTGCCGAAAGCAGCACACAAACACACACAGACATACATGGCTCACTGTGACACAATGTAGTCCATACGAGTACACACACAAGCCTCACTGTGACTGAATGCACGGCGTATACCTGCACATACACACACAGCTCACTGTGACTCAATGCACATTCTATACCATCACACACACACTCACATACAAAGCTCACTGTGACTCATTGCACAGCCTATAGCAGTACACACACACACACACACGTCTCAATTTGACTCAATGAACAGTCTGTAGCACCACACAAACACACATACAGGCCTCAGTGCCTCTGCAAAGCCCATACCAGCACACACACACACACAAGTGTGACTGAGTGCTCAGCCTGTACCAGCACACACACACACACCTTACAGTAACTCATGCACATTCCACAACATGAACTACAAACACACACACACATGCACCACTCACTGTGACTCAATGCTCAGACTCTACCAGCCACCCCCCACCACACACACACATAACCACGATGCACTGTGACTCAATGCTCTGCCTATACCAGCAATACAGAAACACACACAGACACGTCAGTGACTCAATGCAAAGCCCATACCAGCACACTCACACACACACAAACACACGGCTCACTGTGACAGAATGCACAGCTTATGTCTTCACACACACAACCTGATTCAATGCTCAGCCTCTACCAGCACACACACACACACACGCATGGCTCATTGTGACTCAATGTACATTTTATACCAGCACAAACACACACACACCTCACTGTAACTCAATGCTCAGACTGTACTACCCACACACACAACATACACACACACGGTGCACAGTGACTCAATGCTCAGCCTATACCAGAACACACACACACACACACAAACAGGCACTCATACATGGCTCACTGTGACTCAGTGAACCACCTATACCATCACACACACATGCGGCTCAATGTGACTCAAAGCCTATAGCAGCACACGCACACACTCACAAACACCCCTCTGTGACTCACTGCACAGCCTATACCAGCGCTCACACACACACACACACAGAGCTGTGAATCAATGCACAGTCTATGGTAGCACACATACACACACACACACACAGCTCAGTGACTCAATGCAAAGCCTATACTAGCACATGCACCCCCCCACACACACACCTCACTGTGACTCAATGCACAGCCTATACCAGCATGCACACACACACACACAGCTGTGACTCAGTGCACAGTCTATACCAGCACATGCACACACACGCATGCACGGCTCAGTGTGATTCAGTGCACCATCCATACCAGCACATACACACATGCACACGCACCTCACTGTGACTCAATTCTCAGACTATACCAGCACACACACACACGGCACACTGTGACTCAATGCTCAGCCTATACCAGAACACAGACACACACAAACACGCACTCATACATGGTTCACTGTGACTCAGTGAACCACCGATACCAAGACAAACACACACACAAACACACACGGCTAACTGTGACTCAGTGCCCAGTCTATACCGGAACACAAATACACACACACACATACATAGCTCACAGACTCAATGCACAGCCTGTACTACCACAAACAGCAGGCTCACTGTGACTCAGTGCACAGCCTGTACCAGCACAGACACACACACATGGCTCTCTGTGACTCAATGCACTGCCTATAGCAGCACACAAACACACACACGGACATACATGGCTCAGTGCAACACAATGCAGTCCATACCAGTACACACACAAGCCTCACTGTGACAATGCACGGCGTATACCTGCACACACACACACACACAGCTCACTGTGACTCAACGAACGCCCTGTAGCACCACACAAACACACATACAGGCCTCAGTGACTCAATGCAAAGCCCCTACCGGCACACACACACACACCTAAGTGTGACGCAATGCTCAGCCTATACTTGCGCACACAAACACACACATCTTAAGGTAACTCATGCACATTCCACACCATGAAATACAAAATACAAACACACACACATTCACGGCTCACTCTGACTCAATGCACTGTCCATACGAGCACATACACACACAGCACACACCTCACTGTGACTCAATGATCTGATTATATGAGCACACTCATACACACACACACACACAAACACCCCTCACTGTGACTCACTACACAACCTATACCAGCGTGGACACACACAAACACACATGCTCACTGTGACTAAATGCACAGTCTATACGAGCACACACACACACAACTCATTGTGACCCAACGCACACTCTATACCAGCACACACACATAACTCACTGTGACACAGTGCACAGGCTATATCAGCACACAGACACACACACACAAGGCTCACTGTGACTCAGTGCACTGTGTGTCGCACCACACACACAAACACACACATACACCTCAGTGAGTCAATGCAAAGCCCATACCAGCACACTCATACACACAGACACACACACACACACCTTACTTTGTTTCAATGGTCAGCCTATACCAACACACATATACACACCATACTGTGACTCAGTGCACTCTCTGAACCATCACAAAGACACACACACACGCACGGCTCATTGTGACTGAATGCAGCGTCCATACCAGCAAATACACACCACCCATCTGTGACTCAGTGCTCAGACTATTCCAGCCCCCCCCAACACGTCTCATTGTGACTCAACGCACGGCAAATACCAGTCCACACACACAGACACACACATACACAAACACACGGCTCACTGTGACTCAATGCACACTTTGTATCAACACACACACATACACACCTCCGTGACTCAATGCTCAGCCTGTATCATCACACACACACATGCATACACAAACACACATACACACACAAGGTTCACTGTGATACAGTGCACAGCCTATAGCAGGACACACACACAGACACACGTCACTGTGACTCAAAGCACAGCCTATACCAGCACATACACACGAAAACACACTTTACTGTGACTCAATGCACAGCCTAATGCAGCACACACACACACACACACACACACCGCTCACTGTGACACAATGCACCACCTATACCAGCATGCAAATATGGCTCACTGTGACTCAGTGCACCATCCTTACCTACACACACACACACACGGCTCACTGTGACTCAATGCACAGTTTGTATCAACACACACACATACACACCTCCGTGACTCAATGCTTAGCCTGTATCATCACACACACACATGCATACACAAACACACATACACACACAAGGTTCACTGTGATACAATGCACAGCCTATAGCAGGACACACACACAGACACTCCTCACTGTGACTCAGTGCTCAGACTGTAATAGCCCCCCCACACACACATACACCTCACTGACTCAATGCAAAGCCCATACGAGCACACATGCACACATACACACACCTGATTCAATGCTCCACCCATACCAGTGCACACACACACACCCCGAACTGTGATTCAGTGCTCAGCCTATACCAACACACACACATACACACATACACACACACCTCATTGTGACTCAATGCACAGCCTATAGCAGCACACACACACACACATGCTGACTGAGAGTCAATGCACAGTATATACGAGCACACACACACACAACTCATTGTGCCTCAATGTATAGTCAATACCAGCACACACACAGACACACATAACTCACTGTGACTCAGTTCACAGCCTATATCACCACTCAGACACACACACGCAAGGCTCCCTGTGACTCAACGCACAGTCTGTAGCACCACACACACACACACATACACCTCAGTGACTCAATGCAAAGCCCATACCAGCACACACACACACACACACACGCTGACTGTGACTCAATGCAAAGTCTATACGAGCACACATACACACAACTCATTGTGACTCAATGCACAGCCAATACCAGTACACACACAGACACACATAACTCACTGTGACTCAGTTCACAGCCTATATCTCCACTCAGACACACACACGCAAGGCTCCCTGTGACTCAATGCACAGTCTTTAGCACCACACACACACACACACACATACACCTCAGTGACTCAGTGCAGTCCCATACCAGCACACACACACACATGCTGACTGTGACTCAATGCACAGTGTATACGAGCACACAC
This sequence comes from Mesoplodon mirus, assembly GCF_964341445.2. Lineage (NCBI taxonomy): Eukaryota > Metazoa > Chordata > Mammalia > Artiodactyla > Ziphiidae > Mesoplodon > Mesoplodon mirus. Next base: position 140,480 of record NW_028295208.1, read on the forward strand.
ACACAACTCATTGTGACTCAGTGCACAGTCAATACCAGCACACACAGACACACATAACTCACTGTGACTCAGTGCACAGTCTGTAGCCCGCCCACACACACATCAGGGACTCAATGAAAAGCCCATACCGGCGCGCACACACACACACACATACACACCTAAACGTGATTCAATGCTCAGCCTCTACCAGCACACACACAAACACACACACACACACACGCATGGCTCCTTGTGGTTCAATGTACATTTCATACCAGCACAGATACACACAACACATCTCACTGTAACTCAATGCTCAGACTGTACTACCAACACACACAACACACACACACGGCGCACTATGACTCAAAGCTCAGGCTCTACCAGAACACACACACACACACAAACACGCACTCATACATGGCTCACTGTGACTCAATGAACCAGTTATGCCATCACACACACACACACACAAACACACGGCTCACTGTGACTCAGTGCACAGTGTACACCTTTCCCGACTCCCACACACATGGCTCACTGTGACTCAATGCCCAGCTTATATCATTACACACACACACATACACACGTGGCTCACTGTGACTCAGTGCACTGCCTAAAGCAGCACAGAAACACGCACATGGACATACATGGCTCACTGTGACACAATGCACAGCCCAAACCAGTACACACACAAACCTCACTGTGACTGAATGCACAGCGTATACTGCACACACATACACAAACACAGAGCTCACTGTGACGCAATGCACAGCCTATACCAGTACACACGCATACACACGTCTCAATTTGACTCAATGAACAGCCTATAGCACCACACAGACACACATACAGGCTTCAGTGACTCAATGCAAAGCCCATTACCGACACACACACACACACACACCTAAATGTGACTCAGTGCTCAGCCTGTACCAGCACACACAAACACACTCACCTTACAGTAACTCACGCACATTCCACACCATGAAATACAAACACACACACAGAGAGATATGCACAGCTCAATGAGACTCAATGCGCTGTCCATAATAGCAAATACACGCACACAGCACACCTCACTGTGACTCAATGATCTGATTATACCAGCACACTCACACACACACACACACACAAACACATGGCTCACTGTGACTCAGTGCACCGTATGCCTGCCCCCAGTCCCAGACACACATGGCTCACTGTGAATGAATGCACAGCCTATATCTTCACAACACATACACATACACACACACACACACACACACACACACACACCCCTCAGGGACTCAATGCAAAGCCCATACCAGCACACACACACATATACACACACTGAACTGTGACTCAATGCTCAGATTATACCAGCACAGACACAGAAACACATGACTCACTGTAACTCAGTGCAGAGCATATACCAGCCCCCCCCCACGGCTCACTGTGACTCAATGCACAGCCTATAGCAGCACACACACACACGCTCACTGTGACTCAATGCACAGTCAATACCAGCACACACACACACATAACTCACTGTGACTCAGTTCACAGCCTATATCAGCACTCACACACACACACACATGCTGAGAGTCAATGCACAGTGTATACAAGCACACACACACAACTCATTGTGCCTCAATGCACAATGACTCAATGCACTGTGACTCAATGCACAGTCCGTAGCCCCCCCACACACAACTCAGTGACTCAATGCAAAGCCCATTCCAGCGCACACAGACACACATAAACACACACACACCTAACTGTGATTCAATGCTCAGCCTCTACCAGCACACACACACACACAAACCCACACACACACACACATACCACATCTCACTGTAACTCAATGCTCAGACTGTACTACCCACACACACAACACACACGGTGCACTGTGACTGAATGCTCAGCCTATAGCAGCACACACACACACATGCTCCCTATGACTCAATGCAGTCTATACGAGCACACACACACACAAATCATTGTGACTCCATGCACAGTCAATACCAGCACACACAGACACACATAACTCATTGTGACTCAGTTCACAGCCGATATCAGCACTCAAACACACACAAGGCTCACTGTGACTCAATGCACAGTCTGTAGCACCACACAAAAACACACACACATACTCACTGTGACTCAATGCAGAGTCTATACCAGCACACACACACACACACAAAACTCATTGTGACTCCATGCACAGTCAATACCAGCACACACACACTCACATACAAAGCTCACTGTGACTCATTGCACAGCCTATAGCAGTACACACACACACGTCTCAATTTGACTCAATGAACAGTGTGTAGCACCACACAAACACACATACAGGCCTCAGTGACTCTGCAAAGCCCATACCAGCACACACACACACACAAGTGTGACTGAGTGCTCAGCCTGTACCAGCACACACACACACACCTTACAGTAACTCATGCACATTCCACAACATGAACTACAAACACACACACACATGCACCACTCACTGTGACTCAATGCTCAGACTCTACCAGCCACCCCCACCACACACACACATAACCACGACGCACTGTGACTCAATGCTCTGCCTATACCAGCAATACAGAAACACACACAGACACCTCAGTGACTCAATGCAAAGCCCATACCAGCACACTCACACACACACAAACACACGGCTCACTGTGACAGAATGCACAGCTTATGTCTTCACACACACAACCTGATTCAATGCTCAGCCTCTACCAGCACACACACACACACACGCATGGCTCATTGTGACTCAATGTACATTTTATACCAGCACAAACACACACACACCTCACTGTAACTCAATGCTCAGACTGTACTACCCACACACACAACATACACACACACGGTGCACAGTGACTCAATGCTCAGCCTATACCAGAACACACACACACACACACAAACAGGCACTCATACATGGCTCACTGTGACTCAGTGAACCACCTATACCATCACACACACATGCGGCTCAATGTGACTCAAAGCCTATAGCAGCACACGCACACACTCACAAACACCCCTCTGTGACTCACTGCACAGCCTATACCAGCGCTCACACACACACACACACAGAGCTGTGAATCAATGCACAGTCTATGGTAGCACATACACACACACACACAGCTCAGTGACTCAATGCAAAGCCTATACTAGCACATGCACCCCCCCACACACACACCTCACTGTGACTCAATGCACAGCCTATACCAGCATGCACACACACACACACAGCTGTGACTCAGTGCACAGTCTATACCAGCACATGCACACACACGCATGCACGGCTCAGTGTGATTCAGTGCACCATCCATACCAGCACATACACACATGCACACGCACCTCACTGTGACTCAATTCTCAGACTATACCAGCACACACACACACGGCACACTGTGACTCAATGCTCAGCCTATACCAGAACACAGACACACACAAACACGCACTCATACATGGTTCACTGTGACTCAGTGAACCACCGATACCAAGACAAACACACACACAAACACACACGGCTAACTGTGACTCAGTGCCCAGTCTATACCGGAACACAAATACACACACACACATACATAGCTCACAGACTCAATGCACAGCCTGTACTACCACAAACAGCAGGCTCACTGTGACTCAGTGCACAGCCTGTACCAGCACAGACACACACACATGGCTCTCTGTGACTCAATGCACTGCCTATAGCAGCACACAAACACACACACGGACATACATGGCTCAGTGCGACACAATGCAGTCCATACCAGTACACACACAAGCCTCACTGTGACTGAATGCACGGCGTATACCTGCACACACACACACACACAGCTCACTGTGACTCAACGAACGCCCTGTAGCACCACACAAACACACATACAGGCCTCAGTGACTCAATGCAAAGCCCCTACCGGCACACACACACACACCTAAGTGTGACTCAATGCTCAGCCTATACCTGCGCACACAAACACACACATCTTAAGGTAACTCATGCACATTCCACACCATGAAATACAAAATACAAACACACACACATTCACGGCTCACTCTGACTCAATGCACTGTCCATACGAGCACACACACACAACTCATTGTGACCCAACGCACACTCTATACCAGCACACACACATAACTCACTGTGACACAGTGCACAGGCTATATCAGCACACAGACACACACACACAAGGCTCACTGTGACTCAGTGCACTGTGTGTAGCACCACACACACAAACACACAAACACACACATACACCTCAGTGAGTCAATGCAAAGCCCATACCAGCACACTCATACACACAGACACACACACACACCTTACTGTGTTTCAATGGTCAGCCTATACCAACACACATATACACACCATACTGTGACTCAGTGCACTCTCTGAACCATCACAAAGACACACACACACGCACGGCTCATTGTGACTGAATGCAGCGTCCATACCAGCAAATACACACCACCCATCTGTGACTCAGTGCTCAGACTATTCCAGCCCCCCCAACACGTCTCATTGTGACTCAACGCACGGCAAATACCAGTCCACACACACAGACACACACATACACAAACACACGGCTCACTGTGACTCAATGCACACTTTGTATCAACACACACACATACACACCTCCGTGACTCAATGCTCAGCCTGTATCATCACACACACACATGCATACACAAACACACATACACACACAAGGTTCACTGTGATACAATGCACAGCCTATAGCAGGACACACACACAGACACTCCTCACTGTGACTCAGTGCTCAGACTGTAATAGCCCCCCCACACACACATACACCTCACTGACTCAATGCAAAGCCCATACGAGCACACATGCACACATACACACACCTGATTCAATGCTCCACCCATACCAGTGCACACACACACACCCCAAACTGTGATTCAATGCTCAGCCTATACCAACACACACACACATACACACATACACACACACCTCATTGTGACTCAATGCACAGCCTATAGCAGCACACACACACACACACATGCTGACTGAGAGTCAATGCACAGTATATACGAGCACACACACACACAACTCATTGTGCCTCAATGTATAGTCAATACCAGCACACACACAGACACACATAACTCACTGTGACTCAGTTCACAGCCTATATCAGCACTCAGAAACACACACGGAAGGCTCACAGTGACCCAATACACAGTCTGTATCACCCCAGAAACACACAGACACACACACACACACACATACCCCTCAGTGACTCAATACAAAGCCATTACCAGCACACACACACACACACACACCTGTGATTCAGTGCTCAGCCTAAACCAGCAGACACATATACACACACACACACACCTTACTGTGACTCAGTGCACCCCCTAGACCACTACGTACACACACACACACACACACACACGGCTAATTGTGACTCAATGGAGAGTCCATCCCAGCACATACACACATGCAACACACCTCACAGTGAATCAATGCTCAGACTATACTAGCCCACACCCCCACACACAACACACCTCACTGTGACTCAATACTCAGACTATACTAGCCCACACCCACACACACCCACATACACCTCACTGACTCAATGCACAGCCCATACGAGGACACATGCACACATACACACACCTAAGTGATTCAATGCTCCGCCCATACCAGTGTACACACACACATACCCCTAACTGTGATTCAATGCTCAGCCTATACCAACACACACACATACACACACACCTCATTGTGACTCAATACACATCCTATAGCAGCACACACACACACACATGCTGACTGTGACTCAATGTGCAGTCTATACAAGCACGCACACAAACAACTCATTGTGACTGAGTGCACAGTCAATACCAGCACACACACAGACACACATAACTCACTGTGACTCGGTTCACAGCCTATATCACCACTCAGACACACACACGCAAGGCTCACTGTGACTCAATGCACAGTCTGTAGCACCACACACACAGACACATACACCTCAGTGACTCAATGCAAAGCCCATACCAGCACACACACACACACACACGCTGTGACTCAATGCAAAGTCTATACGAGCACACATACAACTCATTGTGACTCAATGCACAGTCAATACCAGCACACACACAGACACACATAACTCACTGTGACTCAGTTCACAGCCTATATCACCACTCAGACACACACGCAAGGCTCACTGTGACTCAATGCACAGTCTGTAGCACCACACAAAAACACACACACATACTCACTATGACTCAATGCACAGTCTATACCAGCACACACACACACACACACATAACTCACTGTGACTCAGTGCACAGGCTATATCATCACACAGACACACACACACAAGGCTGTGACCTAGTGAATAGTCTGTAGCACCACACACACACTGACACATACACCTCAGTGACTCAATGCAAAGCCCATACCAGCACACACAAACACATACACACACCTGTGATTCAATGCTCAGCCTAAACCAGCACACACATACACACACACACAGCTGTGACTCAATGCACACCCTAGACCACTACGTACACACACACACGCGGCTAATTGTGGCTCAAGAGAGTCCATACCAGCACATACACACACACAACACACCTCACTGTGACTCAATGCTCAGACTATACTAGCCCCCCCCACACACATACACCTCAGTGACTCAATGCAAAGCCCATACGAGCACACGTGCACACATACACACACTTAATTGATTCAGTGCTCCACCCATACCAGTGCAGACACACCCGTGATTCAATGCTCAGCCTATACCAGCACACACACACACACCTCATTGACTCAATGCACAGCCTACAGCAGTACACACACACACATGCTGTGACTCAATGCACAGTCTATACGAGCACACACACAGACACACGTAACTCACTGTGACTTAGTTCACAGCCTATATCAGCACTCAGATGTACACACGCAAGGCTCACAGTGACTCAATGCACAGTCTGTAGCACCACACACACACAGACACACACACCTCAGTGAGTCAATACAAAGCCCATAGCAGCACACACACTCCCACACCTGTGACTCAATGCTAAGCCTATAGCAGCACACATATACACACCATACTGTGACTCAGTGCACACTCTACACCATCACAAAGACACACACACACTCACGGCTCATTGTGACTGAATGCACCGTCCATACCAGCACATACACACACACAACACATCTGTCAGTCAATGCTCAGACTGTACAACCCACACACACAACACACGGTGCACTGTGACTCAATGCTCAGCCTATGCCAGAACACACACACACACAAACAAACACACACTCATACATGGCTCACTGTGACTTAGTGAACCACCTATACCATCACACACACACACACACACACACAGAGACACCTCAGTGACTCAATGGAGAGCCCATACCAGCCCCCCCCACACCTGTGATTCAGTGTGCAGCCTCTACCAGCACACACACACCATACTGTGACTCAACGCACACTCTACACCACCACATACACACACACACATACACACACATACGCATGCCTCTTTGTGACTCAATGTGCTGTCCATACCAGCACATATACACACACACAACACACCTCACTGTGACTCTATGCTGAGACCATAGTAGCCCCCCCCCCCACACACGGCACACTGTGACTCAATTCTAAGCCTATACCAGCACATACAGAAACACACACACACCCCAGTGACTCAATGCAAAGTCCATACCAGCATACATACACACATATACGCAGCTAAGTGTGACTCGGTGCTCAGCCTGTACCAGCACACACACAGACACACACGCCACCCACACGGCTCTGTGACTCATTGCGGAGCCCGTACCAGCATAAAATCACGGCTCACTTATCACTCAATGCTTAGTCTGTAGCAGCACACACACACACACACACACACACACAAACAAACACCTCACTGTGACTCAATGCAAAGCCCATACAGGCACACACACACACACCTGAGTCAATGCAGTCTTTACCAACACACACACACACACACACACACCTGTGAGTCAATGCAGTCTTTACCAACACACACACACACACACGCATGGCTTAATGTGACTCAACGCACAGCCTATACCATCACATACACACACGAAGACACACAGGCACGGCTCACTGTTAATCAATGCACAGTCCATACCAACACATACACACACACACAGGCACCTTACTGTAACTAAATTCACATTGTATACCAGCACAGACACACAGAAACATGCATTCACACATGGCTCACTGTGAATCAATGAACCGTCTACACCATCACACACATACAGACACACACACACACACGGCTCACTGTGACTCAATGCACTGCCGAAAGCAGCACACAAACACACACAGACATACATGGCTCACTGTGACACAATGTAGTCCATACGAGTACACACACAAGCCTCACTGTGACTGAATGCACGGCGTATACCTGCACATACACACACAGCTCACTGTGACTCAATGCACATTCTATACCATCACACACACACTCACATACAAAGCTCACTGTGACTCATTGCACAGCCTATAGCAGTACACACACACACACACACGTCTCAATTTGACTCAATGAACAGTCTGTAGCACCACACAAACACACATACAGGCCTCAGTGCCTCTGCAAAGCCCATACCAGCACACACACACACACAAGTGTGACTGAGTGCTCAGCCTGTACCAGCACACACACACACACCTTACAGTAACTCATGCACATTCCACAACATGAACTACAAACACACACACACATGCACCACTCACTGTGACTCAATGCTCAGACTCTACCAGCCACCCCCCACCACACACACACATAACCACGATGCACTGTGACTCAATGCTCTGCCTATACCAGCAATACAGAAACACACACAGACACCTCAGTGACTCAATGCAAAGCCCATACCAGCACACTCACACACACACAAACACACGGCTCACTGTGACAGAATGCACAGCTTATGTCTTCACACACACAACCTGATTCAATGCTCAGCCTCTACCAGCACACACACACACACACGCATGGCTCATTGTGACTCAATGTACATTTTATACCAGCACAAACACACACACACCTCACTGTAACTCAATGCTCAGACTGTACTACCCACACACACAACATACACACACACGGTGCACAGTGACTCAATGCTCAGCCTATACCAGAACACACACACACACACACAAACAGGCACTCATACATGGCTCACTGTGACTCAGTGAACCACCTATACCATCACACACACATGCGGCTCAATGTGACTCAAAGCCTATAGCAGCACACGCACACACTCACAAACACCCCTCTGTGACTCACTGCACAGCCTATACCAGCGCTCACACACACACACACACAGAGCTGTGAATCAATGCACAGTCTATGGTAGCACACATACACACACACACACACAGCTCAGTGACTCAATGCAAAGCCTATACTAGCACATGCACCCCCCCACACACACACCTCACTGTGACTCAATGCACAGCCTATACCAGCATGCACACACACACACACAGCTGTGACTCAGTGCACAGTCTATACCAGCACATGCACACACACGCATGCACGGCTCAGTGTGATTCAGTGCACCATCCATACCAGCACATACACACATGCACACGCACCTCACTGTGACTCAATTCTCAGACTATACCAGCACACACACACACGGCACACTGTGACTCAATGCTCAGCCTATACCAGAACACAGACACACACAAACACGCACTCATACATGGTTCACTGTGACTCAGTGAACCACCGATACCAAGACAAACACACACACAAACACACACGGCTAACTGTGACTCAGTGCCCAGTCTATACCGGAACACAAATACACACACACACATACATAGCTCACAGACTCAATGCACAGCCTGTACTACCACAAACAGCAGGCTCACTGTGACTCAGTGCACAGCCTGTACCAGCACAGACACACACACATGGCTCTCTGTGACTCAATGCACTGCCTATAGCAGCACACAAACACACACACGGACATACATGGCTCAGTGCAACACAATGCAGTCCATACCAGTACACACACAAGCCTCACTGTGACAATGCACGGCGTATACCTGCACACACACACACACACAGCTCACTGTGACTCAACGAACGCCCTGTAGCACCACACAAACACACATACAGGCCTCAGTGACTCAATGCAAAGCCCCTACCGGCACACACACACACACCTAAGTGTGACGCAATGCTCAGCCTATACTTGCGCACACAAACACACACATCTTAAGGTAACTCATGCACATTCCACACCATGAAATACAAAATACAAACACACACACATTCACGGCTCACTCTGACTCAATGCACTGTCCATACGAGCACATACACACACAGCACACACCTCACTGTGACTCAATGATCTGATTATATGAGCACACTCATACACACACACACACACAAACACCCCTCACTGTGACTCACTACACAACCTATACCAGCGTGGACACACACAAACACACATGCTCACTGTGACTAAATGCACAGTCTATACGAGCACACACACACACAACTCATTGTGACCCAACGCACACTCTATACCAGCACACACACATAACTCACTGTGACACAGTGCACAGGCTATATCAGCACACAGACACACACACACAAGGCTCACTGTGACTCAGTGCACTGTGTGTCGCACCACACACACAAACACACACATACACCTCAGTGAGTCAATGCAAAGCCCATACCAGCACACTCATACACACAGACACACACACACACACCTTACTTTGTTTCAATGGTCAGCCTATACCAACACACATATACACACCATACTGTGACTCAGTGCACTCTCTGAACCATCACAAAGACACACACACACGCACGGCTCATTGTGACTGAATGCAGCGTCCATACCAGCAAATACACACCACCCATCTGTGACTCAGTGCTCAGACTATTCCAGCCCCCCCCAACACGTCTCATTGTGACTCAACGCACGGCAAATACCAGTCCACACACACAGACACACACATACACAAACACACGGCTCACTGTGACTCAATGCACACTTTGTATCAACACACACACATACACACCTCCGTGACTCAATGCTCAGCCTGTATCATCACACACACACATGCATACACAAACACACATACACACACAAGGTTCACTGTGATACAGTGCACAGCCTATAGCAGGACACACACACAGACACACGTCACTGTGACTCAAAGCACAGCCTATACCAGCACATACACACGAAAACACACTTTACTGTGACTCAATGCACAGCCTAATGCAGCACACACACACACACACACACACACCGCTCACTGTGACACAATGCACCACCTATACCAGCATGCAAATATGGCTCACTGTGACTCAGTGCACCATCCTTACCTACACACACACACACACGGCTCACTGTGACTCAATGCACAGTTTGTATCAACACACACACATACACACCTCCGTGACTCAATGCTTAGCCTGTATCATCACACACACACATGCATACACAAACACACATACACACACAAGGTTCACTGTGATACAATGCACAGCCTATAGCAGGACACACACACAGACACTCCTCACTGTGACTCAGTGCTCAGACTGTAATAGCCCCCCCACACACACATACACCTCACTGACTCAATGCAAAGCCCATACGAGCACACATGCACACATACACACACCTGATTCAATGCTCCACCCATACCAGTGCACACACACACACCCCGAACTGTGATTCAGTGCTCAGCCTATACCAACACACACACATACACACATACACACACACCTCATTGTGACTCAATGCACAGCCTATAGCAGCACACACACACACACATGCTGACTGAGAGTCAATGCACAGTATATACGAGCACACACACACACAACTCATTGTGCCTCAATGTATAGTCAATACCAGCACACACACAGACACACATAACTCACTGTGACTCAGTTCACAGCCTATATCACCACTCAGACACACACACGCAAGGCTCCCTGTGACTCAACGCACAGTCTGTAGCACCACACACACACACACATACACCTCAGTGACTCAATGCAAAGCCCATACCAGCACACACACACACACACACACGCTGACTGTGACTCAATGCAAAGTCTATACGAGCACACATACACACAACTCATTGTGACTCAATGCACAGCCAATACCAGTACACACACAGACACACATAACTCACTGTGACTCAGTTCACAGCCTATATCTCCACTCAGACACACACACGCAAGGCTCCCTGTGACTCAATGCACAGTCTGTAGCACCACACACACACACACACACATACACCTCAGTGACTCAGTGCAGTCCCATACCAGCACACACACACACATGCTGACTGTGACTCAATGCACAGTGTATACGAGCACACACACACAACTCATTGTGACTCAGTGCACAGTCAATACCAGCACACACAGACACACATAACTCACTGTGACTCAGTGCACAGTCTGTAGCCCGCCCACACACACATCAGGGACTCAATGAAAAGCCCATACCGGCGCGCACACACACACACACATACACACCTAAACGTGATTCAATGCTCAGCCTCTACCAGCACACACACAAACACACACACACACACACGCATGGCTCCTTGTGGTTCAATGTACATTTCATACCAGCACAGATACACACAACACATCTCACTGTAACTCAATGCTCAGACTGTACTACCAACACACACAACACACACACACGGCGCACTATGACTCAAAGCTCAGGCTCTACCAGAACACACACACACACACAAACACGCACTCATACATGGCTCACTGTGACTCAATGAACCAGTTATGCCATCACACACACACACACACAAACACACGGCTCACTGTGACTCAGTGCACAGTGTACACCTTTCCCGACTCCCACACACATGGCTCACTGTGACTCAATGCCCAGCTTATATCATTACACACACACACATACACACGTGGCTCACTGTGACTCAGTGCACTGCCTAAAGCAGCACAGAAACACGCACATGGACATACATGGCTCACTGTGACACAATGCACAGCCCAAACCAGTACACACACAAACCTCACTGTGACTGAATGCACAGCGTATACTGCACACACATACACAAACACAGAGCTCACTGTGACGCAATGCACAGCCTATACCAGTACACACGCATACACACGTCTCAATTTGACTCAATGAACAGCCTATAGCACCACACAGACACACATACAGGCTTCAGTGACTCAATGCAAAGCCCATTACCGACACACACACACACACACACCTAAATGTGACTCAGTGCTCAGCCTGTACCAGCACACACAAACACACTCACCTTACAGTAACTCACGCACATTCCACACCATGAAATACAAACACACACACAGAGAGATATGCACAGCTCAATGAGACTCAATGCGCTGTCCATAATAGCAAATACACGCACACAGCACACCTCACTGTGACTCAATGATCTGATTATACCAGCACACTCACACACACACACACACACAAACACATGGCTCACTGTGACTCAGTGCACCGTATGCCTGCCCCCAGTCCCAGACACACATGGCTCACTGTGAATGAATGCACAGCCTATATCTTCACAACACATACACATACACACACACACACACACACACACACACACCCCTCAGGGACTCAATGCAAAGCCCATACCAGCACACACACACATATACACACACTGAACTGTGACTCAATGCTCAGATTATCCCAGCACAGACACAGAAACACATGACTCACTGTAACTCAGTGCAGAGCATATACCAGCCCCCCCCCACGGCTCACTGTGACTCAATGCACAGCCTATAGCAGCACACACACACACGCTCACTGTGACTCAATGCACAGTCAATACCAGCACACACACACACATAACTCACTGTGACTCAGTTCACAGCCTATATCAGCACTCACACACACACACACATGCTGAGAGTCAATGCACAGTGTATACAAGCACACACACACAACTCATTGTGCCTCAATGCACAATGACTCAATGCACTGTGACTCAATGCACAGTCCGTAGCCCCCCCACACACAACTCAGTGACTCAATGCAAAGCCCATTCCAGCGCACACAGACACACATAAACACACACACACCTAACTGTGATTCAATGCTCAGCCTCTACCAGCACACACACACACACAAACCCACACACACACACACATACCACATCTCACTGTAACTCAATGCTCAGACTGTACTACCCACACACACAACACACACGGTGCACTGTGACTGAATGCTCAGCCTATAGCAGCACACACACACACATGCTCCCTATGACTCAATGCAGTCTATACGAGCACACACACACACAAATCATTGTGACTCCATGCACAGTCAATACCAGCACACACAGACACACATAACTCATTGTGACTCAGTTCACAGCCGATATCAGCACTCAAACACACACAAGGCTCACTGTGACTCAATGCACAGTCTGTAGCACCACACAAAAACACACACACATACTCACTGTGACTCAATGCAGAGTCTATACCAGCACACACACACACACACAAAACTCATTGTGACTCCATGCACAGTCAATACCAGCACACACACACTCACATACAAAGCTCACTGTGACTCATTGCACAGCCTATAGCAGTACACACACACACGTCTCAATTTGACTCAATGAACAGTGTGTAGCACCACACAAACACACATACAGGCCTCAGTGACTCTGCAAAGCCCATACCAGCACACACACACACACAAGTGTGACTGAGTGCTCAGCCTGTACCAGCACACACACACACACCTTACAGTAACTCATGCACATTCCACAACATGAACTACAAACACACACACACATGCACCACTCACTGTGACTCAATGCTCAGACTCTACCAGCCACCCCCACCACACACACACATAACCACGACGCACTGTGACTCAATGCTCTGCCTATACCAGCAATACAGAAACACACACAGACACCTCAGTGACTCAATGCAAAGCCCATACCAGCACACTCACACACACACAAACACACGGCTCACTGTGACAGAATGCACAGCTTATGTCTTCACACACACAACCTGATTCAATGCTCAGCCTCTACCAGCACACACACACACACACGCATGGCTCATTGTGACTCAATGTACATTTTATACCAGCACAAACACACACACACCTCACTGTAACTCAATGCTCAGACTGTACTACCCACACACACAACATACACACACACGGTGCACAGTGACTCAATGCTCAGCCTATACCAGAACACACACACACACACACAAACAGGCACTCATACATGGCTCACTGTGACTCAGTGAACCACCTATACCATCACACACACATGCGGCTCAATGTGACTCAAAGCCTATAGCAGCACACGCACACACTCACAAACACCCCTCTGTGACTCACTGCACAGCCTATACCAGCGCTCACACACACACACACACAGAGCTGTGAATCAATGCACAGTCTATGGTAGCACATACACACACACACACAGCTCAGTGACTCAATGCAAAGCCTATACTAGCACATGCACCCCCCCACACACACACCTCACTGTGACTCAATGCACAGCCTATACCAGCATGCACACACACACACACAGCTGTGACTCAGTGCACAGTCTATACCAGCACATGCACACACACGCATGCACGGCTCAGTGTGATTCAGTGCACCATCCATACCAGCACATACACACATGCACACGCACCTCACTGTGACTCAATTCTCAGACTATACCAGCACACACACACACGGCACACTGTGACTCAATGCTCAGCCTATACCAGAACACAGACACACACAAACACGCACTCATACATGGTTCACTGTGACTCAGTGAACCACCGATACCAAGACAAACACACACACAAACACACACGGCTAACTGTGACTCAGTGCCCAGTCTATACCGGAACACAAATACACACACACACATACATAGCTCACAGACTCAATGCACAGCCTGTACTACCACAAACAGCAGGCTCACTGTGACTCAGTGCACAGCCTGTACCAGCACAGACACACACACATGGCTCTCTGTGACTCAATGCACTGCCTATAGCAGCACACAAACACACACACGGACATACATGGCTCAGTGCGACACAATGCAGTCCATACCAGTACACACACAAGCCTCACTGTGACTGAATGCACGGCGTATACCTGCACACACACACACACACAGCTCACTGTGACTCAACGAACGCCCTGTAGCACCACACAAACACACATACAGGCCTCAGTGACTCAATGCAAAGCCCCTACCGGCACACACACACACACCTAAGTGTGACTCAATGCTCAGCCTATACCTGCGCACACAAACACACACATCTTAAGGTAACTCATGCACATTCCACACCATGAAATACAAAATACAAACACACACACATTCACGGCTCACTCTGACTCAATGCACTGTCCATACGAGCACACACACACAACTCATTGTGACCCAACGCACACTCTATACCAGCACACACACATAACTCACTGTGACACAGTGCACAGGCTATATCAGCACACAGACACACACACACAAGGCTCACTGTGACTCAGTGCACTGTGTGTAGCACCACACACACAAACACACAAACACACACATACACCTCAGTGAGTCAATGCAAAGCCCATACCAGCACACTCATACACACAGACACACACACACACCTTACTGTGTTTCAATGGTCAGCCTATACCAACACACATATACACACCATACTGTGACTCAGTGCACTCTCTGAACCATCACAAAGACACACACACACGCACGGCTCATTGTGACTGAATGCAGCGTCCATACCAGCAAATACACACCACCCATCTGTGACTCAGTGCTCAGACTATTCCAGCCCCCCCAACACGTCTCATTGTGACTCAACGCACGGCAAATACCAGTCCACACACACAGACACACACATACACAAACACACGGCTCACTGTGACTCAATGCACACTTTGTATCAACACACACACATACACACCTCCGTGACTCAATGCTCAGCCTGTATCATCACACACACACATGCATACACAAACACACATACACACACAAGGTTCACTGTGATACAATGCACAGCCTATAGCAGGACACACACACAGACACTCCTCACTGTGACTCAGTGCTCAGACTGTAATAGCCCCCCCACACACACATACACCTCACTGACTCAATGCAAAGCCCATACGAGCACACATGCACACATACACACACCTGATTCAATGCTCCACCCATACCAGTGCACACACACACACCCCAAACTGTGATTCAATGCTCAGCCTATACCAACACACACACACATACACACATACACACACACCTCATTGTGACTCAATGCACAGCCTATAGCAGCACACACACACACACACATGCTGACTGAGAGTCAATGCACAGTATATACGAGCACACACACACACAACTCATTGTGCCTCAATGTATAGTCAATACCAGCACACACACAGACACACATAACTCACTGTGACTCAGTTCACAGCCTATATCAGCACTCAGAAACACACACGGAAGGCTCACAGTGACCCAATACACAGTCTGTATCACCCCAGAAACACACAGACACACACACACACACACATACCCCTCAGTGACTCAATACAAAGCCATTACCAGCACACACACACACACACACACCTGTGATTCAGTGCTCAGCCTAAACCAGCAGACACATATACACACACACACACACCTTACTGTGACTCAGTGCACCCCCTAGACCACTACGTACACACACACACACACACACACACGGCTAATTGTGACTCAATGGAGAGTCCATCCCAGCACATACACACATGCAACACACCTCACAGTGAATCAATGCTCAGACTATACTAGCCCACACCCCCACACACAACACACCTCACTGTGACTCAATACTCAGACTATACTAGCCCACACCCACACACACCCACATACACCTCACTGACTCAATGCACAGCCCATACGAGGACACATGCACACATACACACACCTAAGTGATTCAATGCTCCGCCCATACCAGTGTACACACACACATACCCCTAACTGTGATTCAATGCTCAGCCTATACCAACACACACACATACACACACACCTCATTGTGACTCAATACACATCCTATAGCAGCACACACACACACACATGCTGACTGTGACTCAATGTGCAGTCTATACAAGCACGCACACAAACAACTCATTGTGACTGAGTGCACAGTCAATACCAGCACACACACAGACACACATAACTCACTGTGACTCGGTTCACAGCCTATATCACCACTCAGACACACACACGCAAGGCTCACTGTGACTCAATGCACAGTCTGTAGCACCACACACACAGACACATACACCTCAGTGACTCAATGCAAAGCCCATACCAGCACACACACACACACACACGCTGTGACTCAATGCAAAGTCTATACGAGCACACATACAACTCATTGTGACTCAATGCACAGTCAATACCAGCACACACACAGACACACATAACTCACTGTGACTCAGTTCACAGCCTATATCACCACTCAGACACACACGCAAGGCTCACTGTGACTCAATGCACAGTCTGTAGCACCACACAAAAACACACACACATACTCACTATGACTCAATGCACAGTCTATACCAGCACACACACACACACACACATAACTCACTGTGACTCAGTGCACAGGCTATATCATCACACAGACACACACACACAAGGCTGTGACCTAGTGAATAGTCTGTAGCACCACACACACACTGACACATACACCTCAGTGACTCAATGCAAAGCCCATACCAGCACACACAAACACATACACACACCTGTGATTCAATGCTCAGCCTAAACCAGCACACACATACACACACACAGCTGTGACTCAATGCACACCCTAGACCACTACGTACACACACACACGCGGCTAATTGTGGCTCAAGAGAGTCCATACCAGCACATACACACACACAACACACCTCACTGTGACTCAATGCTCAGACTATACTAGCCCCCCCCACACACATACACCTCAGTGACTCAATGCAAAGCCCATACGAGCACACGTGCACACATACACACACTTAATTGATTCAGTGCTCCACCCATACCAGTGCAGACACACCCGTGATTCAATGCTCAGCCTATACCAGCACACACACACACACCTCATTGACTCAATGCACAGCCTACAGCAGTACACACACACACATGCTGTGACTCAATGCACAGTCTATACGAGCACACACACAGACACACGTAACTCACTGTGACTTAGTTCACAGCCTATATCAGCACTCAGATGTACACACGCAAGGCTCACAGTGACTCAATGCACAGTCTGTAGCACCACACACACACAGACACACACACCTCAGTGAGTCAATACAAAGCCCATAGCAGCACACACACTCCCACACCTGTGACTCAATGCTAAGCCTATAGCAGCACACATATACACACCATACTGTGACTCAGTGCACACTCTACACCATCACAAAGACACACACACACTCACGGCTCATTGTGACTGAATGCACCGTCCATACCAGCACATACACACACACAACACATCTGTCAGTCAATGCTCAGACTGTACAACCCACACACACAACACACGGTGCACTGTGACTCAATGCTCAGCCTATGCCAGAACACACACACACACAAACAAACACACACTCATACATGGCTCACTGTGACTTAGTGAACCACCTATACCATCACACACACACACACACACACACAGAGACACCTCAGTGACTCAATGGAGAGCCCATACCAGCCCCCCCCACACCTGTGATTCAGTGTGCAGCCTCTACCAGCACACACACACCATACTGTGACTCAACGCACACTCTACACCACCACATACACACACACACATACACACACATACGCATGCCTCTTTGTGACTCAATGTGCTGTCCATACCAGCACATATACACACACACAACACACCTCACTGTGACTCTATGCTGAGACCATAGTAGCCCCCCCCCCCACACACGGCACACTGTGACTCAATTCTAAGCCTATACCAGCACATACAGAAACACACACACACCCCAGTGACTCAATGCAAAGTCCATACCAGCATACATACACACATATACGCAGCTAAGTGTGACTCGGTGCTCAGCCTGTACCAGCACACACACAGACACACACGCCACCCACACGGCTCTGTGACTCATTGCGGAGCCCGTACCAGCATAAAATCACGGCTCACTTATCACTCAATGCTTAGTCTGTAGCAGCACACACACACACACACACACACACACAAACAAACACCTCACTGTGACTCAATGCAAAGCCCATACAGGCACACACACACACACCTGAGTCAATGCAGTCTTTACCAACACACACACACACACACACACACCTGTGAGTCAATGCAGTCTTTACCAACACACACACACACACACGCATGGCTTAATGTGACTCAACGCACAGCCTATACCATCACATACACACACGAAGACACACAGGCACGGCTCACTGTTAATCAATGCACAGTCCATACCAACACATACACACACACACAGGCACCTTACTGTAACTAAATTCACATTGTATACCAGCACAGACACACAGAAACATGCATTCACACATGGCTCACTGTGAATCAATGAACCGTCTACACCATCACACACATACAGACACACACACACACACGGCTCACTGTGACTCAATGCACTGCCGAAAGCAGCACACAAACACACACAGACATACATGGCTCACTGTGACACAATGTAGTCCATACGAGTACACACACAAGCCTCACTGTGACTGAATGCACGGCGTATACCTGCACATACACACACAGCTCACTGTGACTCAATGCACATTCTATACCATCACACACACACTCACATACAAAGCTCACTGTGACTCATTGCACAGCCTATAGCAGTACACACACACACACACACGTCTCAATTTGACTCAATGAACAGTCTGTAGCACCACACAAACACACATACAGGCCTCAGTGCCTCTGCAAAGCCCATACCAGCACACACACACACACAAGTGTGACTGAGTGCTCAGCCTGTACCAGCACACACACACACACCTTACAGTAACTCATGCACATTCCACAACATGAACTACAAACACACACACACATGCACCACTCACTGTGACTCAATGCTCAGACTCTACCAGCCACCCCCCACCACACACACACATAACCACGATGCACTGTGACTCAATGCTCTGCCTATACCAGCAATACAGAAACACACACAGACACCTCAGTGACTCAATGCAAAGCCCATACCAGCACACTCACACACACACAAACACACGGCTCACTGTGACAGAATGCACAGCTTATGTCTTCACACACACAACCTGATTCAATGCTCAGCCTCTACCAGCACACACACACACACACGCATGGCTCATTGTGACTCAATGTACATTTTATACCAGCACAAACACACACACACCTCACTGTAACTCAATGCTCAGACTGTACTACCCACACACACAACATACACACACACGGTGCACAGTGACTCAATGCTCAGCCTATACCAGAACACACACACACACACACAAACAGGCACTCATACATGGCTCACTGTGACTCAGTGAACCACCTATACCATCACACACACATGCGGCTCAATGTGACTCAAAGCCTATAGCAGCACACGCACACACTCACAAACACCCCTCTGTGACTCACTGCACAGCCTATACCAGCGCTCACACACACACACACACAGAGCTGTGAATCAATGCACAGTCTATGGTAGCACACATACACACACACACACACAGCTCAGTGACTCAATGCAAAGCCTATACTAGCACATGCACCCCCCCACACACACACCTCACTGTGACTCAATGCACAGCCTATACCAGCATGCACACACACACACACAGCTGTGACTCAGTGCACAGTCTATACCAGCACATGCACACACACGCATGCACGGCTCAGTGTGATTCAGTGCACCATCCATACCAGCACATACACACATGCACACGCACCTCACTGTGACTCAATTCTCAGACTATACCAGCACACACACACACGGCACACTGTGACTCAATGCTCAGCCTATACCAGAACACAGACACACACAAACACGCACTCATACATGGTTCACTGTGACTCAGTGAACCACCGATACCAAGACAAACACACACACAAACACACACGGCTAACTGTGACTCAGTGCCCAGTCTATACCGGAACACAAATACACACACACACATACATAGCTCACAGACTCAATGCACAGCCTGTACTACCACAAACAGCAGGCTCACTGTGACTCAGTGCACAGCCTGTACCAGCACAGACACACACACGGCTCTCTGTGACTCAATGCACTGCCTATAGCAGCACACAAACACACACACGGACATACATGGCTCAGTGCAACACAATGCAGTCCATACCAGTACACACACAAGCCTCACTGTGACTGAATGCACGGCGTATACCTGCACACACACACACACACAGCTCACTGTGACTCAACGAACGCCCTGTAGCACCACACAAACACACATACAGGCCTCAGTGACTCAATGCAAAGCCCCTACCGGCACACACACACACACCTAAGTGTGACGCAATGCTCAGCCTATACTTGCGCACACAAACACACACATCTTAAGGTAACTCATGCACATTCCACACCATGAAATACAAAATACAAACACACACACATTCACGGCTCACTCTGACTCAATGCACTGTCCATACGAGCACATACACACACAGCACACACCTCACTGTGACTCAATGATCTGATTATATGAGCACACTCATACACACACACACACACAAACACCCCTCACTGTGACTCACTGCACAACCTATACCAGCGTGGACACACACAAACACACATGCTCACTGTGACTAAATGCACAGTCTATACGAGCACACACACACACAACTCATTGTGACCCAACGCACACTCTATACCAGCACACACACATAACTCACTGTGACACAGTGCACAGGCTATATCAGCACACAGACACACACACACAAGGCTCACTGTGACTCAGTGCACTGTGTGTCGCACCACACACACAAACACACACATACACCTCAGTGAGTCAATGCAAAGCCCATACCAGCACACTCATACACACAGACACACACACACACACCTTACTTTGTTTCAATGGTCAGCCTATACCAACACACATATACACACCATACTGTGACTCAGTGCACTCTCTGAACCATCACAAAGACACACACACACGCACGGCTCATTGTGACTGAATGCAGCGTCCATACCAGCAAATACACACCACCCATCTGTGACTCAGTGCTCAGACTATTCCAGCCCCCCCAACACGTCTCATTGTGACTCAACGCACGGCAAATACCAGTCCACACACACAGACACACACATACACAAACACACGGCTCACTGTGACTCAATGCACACTTTGTATCAACACACACACATACACACCTCCGTGACTCAATGCTCAGCCTGTATCATCACACACACACATGCATACACAAACACACATACACACACAAGGTTCACTGTGATACAGTGCACAGCCTATAGCAGGACACACACACAGACACACGTCACTGTGACTCAAAGCACAGCCTATACCAGCACATACACACGAAAACACACTTTACTGTGACTCAATGCACAGCCTAATGCAGCACACACACACACACACACCGCTCACTGTGACACAATGCACCACCTATACCAGCATGCAAACATGGCTCACTGTGACTCAGTGCACCATCCTTACCTACACACACACACACACGGCTCACTGTGACTCAATGCACAGTTTGTATCAACACACACACATACACACCTCCGTGACTCAATGCTTAGCCTGTATCATCACACACACACATGCATACACAAACACACATACACACACAAGGTTCACTGTGATACAATGCACAGCCTATAGCAGGACACACACACAGACACTCCTCACTGTGACTCAGTGCTCAGAATGTAATAGCCCCCACACACACACATACACCTCACTGACTCAATGCAAAGCCCATACGAGCACACATGCACACATACACACACCTGCTGACTGTGACTCAATGCACAGTGTATACGAGCACACACACACAACTCATTGTGACTCAGTGCACAGTCAATACCAGCACACACAGACACACATAACTCACTGTGACTCAGTGCACAGTCTGTAGCCCGCCCACACACACATCAGGGACTCAATGAAAAGCCCATACCGGCGCGCACACACACACACACATACACACCTAAACGTGATTCAATGCTCAGCCTCTACCAGCACACACACAAACACACACACACACACACACGCATGGCTCCTTGTGGTTCAATGTACATTTCATACCAGCACAGATACACACAACACATCTCACTGTAACTCAATGCTCAGACTGTACTACCAACACACACAACACACACACACGGCGCACTATGACTCAAAGCTCAGGCTCTACCAGAACACACACACACACACAAACACGCACTCATACATGGCTCACTGTGACTCAATGAACCAGTTATGCCATCACACACACACACACACAAACACACGGCTCACTGTGACTCAGTGCACAGTGTACACCTTTCCCGACTCCCACACACATGGCTCACTGTGACTCAATGCCCAGCTTATATCATTACACACACACACATACACACGTGGCTCACTGTGACTCAGTGCACTGCCTAAAGCAGCACAGAAACACGCACATGGACATACATGGCTCACTGTGACACAATGCACAGCCCAAACCAGTACACACACAAACCTCACTGTGACTGAATGCACAGCGTATACTGCACACACATACACAAACACAGAGCTCACTGTGACGCAATGCACAGCCTATACCAGTACACACGCATACACACGTCTCAATTTGACTCAATGAACAGCCTATAGCACCACACAGACACACATACAGGCTTCAGTGACTCAATGCAAAGCCCATTACCGACACACACACACACACACACACCTAAATGTGACTCAGTGCTCAGCCTGTACCAGCACACACAAACACACTCACCTTACAGTAACTCACGCACATTCCACACCATGAAATACAAACACACACACACAGAGATATGCACAGCTCAATGAGACTCAATGCGCTGTCCATAATAGCAAATACACGCACACAGCACACCTCACTGTGACTCAATGATCTGATTATACCAGCACACTCACACACACACACACACACAAACACATGGCTCACTGTGACTCAGTGCACCGTATGCCTGCCCCCAGTCCCAGACACACATGGCTCACTGTGAATGAATGCACAGCCTATATCTTCACAACACATACACATACACACACACACACACACACACACACACACACCCCTCAGGGACTCAATGCAAAGCCCATACCAGCACACACACACATATACACACACTGAACTGTGACTCAATGCTCAGATTATACCAGCACAGACACAGAAACACATGACTCACTGTAACTCAGTGCAGAGCATATACCAGCCCCCCCCCACGGCTCACTGTGACTCAATGCACAGCCTATAGCAGCACACACACACACGCTCACTGTGACTCAATGCACAGTCAATACCAGCACACACACACACATAACTCACTGTGACTCAGTTCACAGCCTATATCAGCACTCACACACACACACACACATGCTGAGAGTCAATGCACAGTGTATACAAGCACACACACACAACTCATTGTGCCTCAATGCACAATGACTCAATGCACTGTGACTCAATGCACAGTCCGTAGCCCCCCCACACACAACTCAGTGACTCAATGCAAAGCCCATTCCAGCGCACACAGACACACATAAACACACACACACCTAACTGTGATTCAATGCTCAGCCTCTACCAGCACACACACACACACAAACCCACACACACACACACATACCACATCTCACTGTAACTCAATGCTCAGACTGTACTACCCACACACACAACACACACGGTGCACTGTGACTGAATGCTCAGCCTATAGCAGCACACACACACACATGCTCCCTATGACTCAATGCAGTCTATACGAGCACACACACACACAAATCATTGTGACTCCATGCACAGTCAATACCAGCACACACAGACACACATAACTCATTGTGACTCAGTTCACAGCCGATATCAGCACTCAAACACACACAAGGCTCACTGTGACTCAATGCACAGTCTGTAGCACCACACAAAAACACACACACATACTCACTGTGACTCAATGCAGAGTCTATACCAGCACACACACACACACACAAAACTCATTGTGACTCCATGCACAGTCAATACCAGCACACACACACTCACATACAAAGCTCACTGTGACTCATTGCACAGCCTATAGCAGTACACACACACACGTCTCAATTTGACTCAATGAACAGTGTGTAGCACCACACAAACACACATACAGGCCTCAGTGACTCTGCAAAGCCCATACCAGCACACACACACACACAAGTGTGACTGAGTGCTCAGCCTGTACCAGCACACACACACACACCTTACAGTAACTCATGCACATTCCACAACATGAACTACAAACACACACACACATGCACCACTCACTGTGACTCAATGCTCAGACTCTACCAGCCACCCCCACCACACACACACATAACCACGACGCACTGTGACTCAATGCTCTGCCTATACCAGCAATACAGAAACACACACAGACACCTCAGTGACTCAATGCAAAGCCCATACCAGCACACTCACACACACACAAACACACGGCTCACTGTGACAGAATGCACAGCTTATGTCTTCACACACACAACCTGATTCAATGCTCAGCCTCTACCAGCACACACACACACACACGCATGGCTCATTGTGACTCAATGTACATTTTATACCAGCACAAACACACACACACCTCACTGTAACTCAATGCTCAGACTGTACTACCCACACACACAACATACACACACACGGTGCACAGTGACTCAATGCTCAGCCTATACCAGAACACACACACACACACACAAACAGGCACTCATACATGGCTCACTGTGACTCAGTGAACCACCTATACCATCACACACACATGCGGCTCAATGTGACTCAAAGCCTATAGCAGCACACGCACACACTCACAAACACCCCTCTGTGACTCACTGCACAGCCTATACCAGCGCTCACACACACACACACACAGAGCTGTGAATCAATGCACAGTCTATGGTAGCACACATACACACACACACACACAGCTCAGTGACTCAATGCAAAGCCTATACTAGCACATGCACCCCCCCACACACACACCTCACTGTGACTCAATGCACAGCCTATACCAGCATGCACACACACACACAGCTGTGACTCAGTGCACAGTCTATACCAGCACATGCACACACACGCATGCACGGCTCAGTGTGATTCAGTGCACCATCCATACCAGCACATACACACATGCACACGCACCTCACTGTGACTCAATTCTCAGACTATACCAGCACACACACACACGGCACACTGTGACTCAATGCTCAGCCTATACCAGAACACAGACACACACAAACACGCACTCATACATGGTTCACTGTGACTCAGTGAACCACCGATACCAAGACAAACACACACACAAACACACACGGCTAACTGTGACTCAGTGCCCAGTCTATACCGGAACACAAATACACACACACACATACATAGCTCACAGACTCAATGCACAGCCTGTACTACCACAAACAGCAGGCTCACTGTGACTCAGTGCACAGCCTGTACCAGCACAGACACACACACGGCTCTCTGTGACTCAATGCACTGCCTATAGCAGCACACAAACACACACACGGACATACATGGCTCAGTGCAACACAATGCAGTCCATACCAGTACACACACAAGCCTCACTGTGACTGAATGCACGGCGTATACCTGCACACACACACACACACAGCTCACTGTGACTCAACGAACGCCCTGTAGCACCACACAAACACACATACAGGCCTCAGTGACTCAATGCAAAGCCCCTACCGGCACACACACACACACCTAAGTGTGACGCAATGCTCAGCCTATACTTGCGCACACAAACACACACATCTTAAGGTAACTCATGCACATTCCACACCATGAAATACAAAATACAAACACACACACATTCACGGCTCACTCTGACTCAATGCACTGTCCATACGAGCACATACACACACAGCACACACCTCACTGTGACTCAATGATCTGATTATATGAGCACACTCATACACACACACACACACAAACACCCCTCACTGTGACTCACTGCACAACCTATACCAGCGTGGACACACACAAACACACATGCTCACTGTGACTAAATGCACAGTCTATACGAGCACACACACACACAACTCATTGTGACCCAACGCACACTCTATACCAGCACACACACATAACTCACTGTGACACAGTGCACAGGCTATATCAGCACACAGACACACACACACAAGGCTCACTGTGACTCAGTGCACTGTGTGTCGCACCACACACACAAACACACACATACACCTCAGTGAGTCAATGCAAAGCCCATACCAGCACACTCATACACACAGACACACACACACACACCTTACTTTGTTTCAATGGTCAGCCTATACCAACACACATATACACACCATACTGTGACTCAGTGCACTCTCTGAACCATCACAAAGACACACACACACGCACGGCTCATTGTGACTGAATGCAGCGTCCATACCAGCAAATACACACCACCCATCTGTGACTCAGTGCTCAGACTATTCCAGCCCCCCCAACACGTCTCATTGTGACTCAACGCACGGCAAATACCAGTCCACACACACAGACACACACATACACAAACACACGGCTCACTGTGACTCAATGCACACTTTGTATCAACACACACACATACACACCTCCGTGACTCAATGCTCAGCCTGTATCATCACACACACACATGCATACACAAACACACATACACACACAAGGTTCACTGTGATACAGTGCACAGCCTATAGCAGGACACACACACAGACACACGTCACTGTGACTCAAAGCACAGCCTATACCAGCACATACACACGAAAACACACTTTACTGTGACTCAATGCACAGCCTAATGCAGCACACACACACACACACACCGCTCACTGTGACACAATGCACCACCTATACCAGCATGCAAACATGGCTCACTGTGACTCAGTGCACCATCCTTACCTACACACACACACACACGGCTCACTGTGACTCAATGCACAGTTTGTATCAACACACACACATACACACCTCCGTGACTCAATGCTTAGCCTGTATCATCACACACACACATGCATACACAAACACACATACACACACAAGGTTCACTGTGATACAATGCACAGCCTATAGCAGGACACACACACAGACACTCCTCACTGTGACTCAGTGCTCAGAATGTAATAGCCCCCACACACACACATACACCTCACTGACTCAATGCAAAGCCCATACGAGCACACATGCACACATACACACACCTGCTGACTGTGACTCAATGCACAGTGTATACGAGCACACACACACAACTCATTGTGACTCAGTGCACAGTCAATACCAGCACACACAGACACACATAACTCACTGTGACTCAGTGCACAGTCTGTAGCCCGCCCACACACACATCAGGGACTCAATGAAAAGCCCATACCGGCGCGCACACACACACACACATACACACCTAAACGTGATTCAATGCTCAGCCTCTACCAGCACACACACAAACACACACACACACACACACGCATGGCTCCTTGTGGTTCAATGTACATTTCATACCAGCACAGATACACACAACACATCTCACTGTAACTCAATGCTCAGACTGTACTACCAACACACACAACACACACACACGGCGCACTATGACTCAAAGCTCAGGCTCTACCAGAACACACACACACACACAAACACGCACTCATACATGGCTCACTGTGACTCAATGAACCAGTTATGCCATCACACACACACACACACAAACACACGGCTCACTGTGACTCAGTGCACAGTGTACACCTTTCCCGACTCCCACACACATGGCTCACTGTGACTCAATGCCCAGCTTATATCATTACACACACACACATACACACGTGGCTCACTGTGACTCAGTGCACTGCCTAAAGCAGCACAGAAACACGCACATGGACATACATGGCTCACTGTGACACAATGCACAGCCCAAACCAGTACACACACAAACCTCACTGTGACTGAATGCACAGCGTATACTGCACACACATACACAAACACAGAGCTCACTGTGACGCAATGCACAGCCTATACCAGTACACACGCATACACACGTCTCAATTTGACTCAATGAACAGCCTATAGCACCACACAGACACACATACAGGCTTCAGTGACTCAATGCAAAGCCCATTACCGACACACACACACACACACACACCTAAATGTGACTCAGTGCTCAGCCTGTACCAGCACACACAAACACACTCACCTTACAGTAACTCACGCACATTCCACACCATGAAATACAAACACACACACACAGAGATATGCACAGCTCAATGAGACTCAATGCGCTGTCCATAATAGCAAATACACGCACACAGCACACCTCACTGTGACTCAATGATCTGATTATACCAGCACACTCACACACACACACACACACAAACACATGGCTCACTGTGACTCAGTGCACCGTATGCCTGCCCCCAGTCCCAGACACACATGGCTCACTGTGAATGAATGCACAGCCTATATCTTCACAACACATACACATACACACACACACACACACACACACACACACACCCCTCAGGGACTCAATGCAAAGCCCATACCAGCACACACACACATATACACACACTGAACTGTGACTCAATGCTCAGATTATACCAGCACAGACACAGAAACACATGACTCACTGTAACTCAGTGCAGAGCATATACCAGCCCCCCCCCACGGCTCACTGTGACTCAATGCACAGCCTATAGCAGCACACACACACACGCTCACTGTGACTCAATGCACAGTCAATACCAGCACACACACACACATAACTCACTGTGACTCAGTTCACAGCCTATATCAGCACTCACACACACACACACACATGCTGAGAGTCAATGCACAGTGTATACAAGCACACACACACAACTCATTGTGCCTCAATGCACAATGACTCAATGCACTGTGACTCAATGCACAGTCCGTAGCCCCCCCACACACAACTCAGTGACTCAATGCAAAGCCCATTCCAGCGCACACAGACACACATAAACACACACACACCTAACTGTGATTCAATGCTCAGCCTCTACCAGCACACACACACACACAAACCCACACACACACACACATACCACATCTCACTGTAACTCAATGCTCAGACTGTACTACCCACACACACAACACACACGGTGCACTGTGACTGAATGCTCAGCCTATAGCAGCACACACACACACATGCTCCCTATGACTCAATGCAGTCTATACGAGCACACACACACACAAATCATTGTGACTCCATGCACAGTCAATACCAGCACACACAGACACACATAACTCATTGTGACTCAGTTCACAGCCGATATCAGCACTCAAACACACACAAGGCTCACTGTGACTCAATGCACAGTCTGTAGCACCACACAAAAACACACACACATACTCACTGTGACTCAATGCAGAGTCTATACCAGCACACACACACACACACAAAACTCATTGTGACTCCATGCACAGTCAATACCAGCACACACACACTCACATACAAAGCTCACTGTGACTCATTGCACAGCCTATAGCAGTACACACACACACGTCTCAATTTGACTCAATGAACAGTGTGTAGCACCACACAAACACACATACAGGCCTCAGTGACTCTGCAAAGCCCATACCAGCACACACACACACACAAGTGTGACTGAGTGCTCAGCCTGTACCAGCACACACACACACACCTTACAGTAACTCATGCACATTCCACAACATGAACTACAAACACACACACACATGCACCACTCACTGTGACTCAATGCTCAGACTCTACCAGCCACCCCCACCACACACACACATAACCACGACGCACTGTGACTCAATGCTCTGCCTATACCAGCAATACAGAAACACACACAGACACCTCAGTGACTCAATGCAAAGCCCATACCAGCACACTCACACACACACAAACACACGGCTCACTGTGACAGAATGCACAGCTTATGTCTTCACACACACAACCTGATTCAATGCTCAGCCTCTACCAGCACACACACACACACACGCATGGCTCATTGTGACTCAATGTACATTTTATACCAGCACAAACACACACACACCTCACTGTAACTCAATGCTCAGACTGTACTACCCACACACACAACATACACACAC
Source organism: Mesoplodon mirus (assembly GCF_964341445.2). Lineage (NCBI taxonomy): Eukaryota > Metazoa > Chordata > Mammalia > Artiodactyla > Ziphiidae > Mesoplodon > Mesoplodon mirus. Next base: position 172,901 of record NW_028295208.1, read on the forward strand.
ACGGTGCACAGTGACTCAATGCTCAGCCTATACCAGAACACACACACACACACACAAACAGGCACTCATACATGGCTCACTGTGACTCAGTGAACCACCTATACCATCACACACACATGCGGCTCAATGTGACTCAAAGCCTATAGCAGCACACGCACACACTCACAAACACCCCTCTGTGACTCACTGCACAGCCTATACCAGCGCTCACACACACACACACACAGAGCTGTGAATCAATGCACAGTCTATGGTAGCACACATACACACACACACACACAGCTCAGTGACTCAATGCAAAGCCTATACTAGCACATGCACCCCCCCACACACACACCTCACTGTGACTCAATGCACAGCCTATACCAGCATGCACACACACACACACAGCTGTGACTCAGTGCACAGTCTATACCAGCACATGCACACACACGCATGCACGGCTCAGTGTGATTCAGTGCACCATCCATACCAGCACATACACACATGCACACGCACCTCACTGTGACTCAATTCTCAGACTATACCAGCACACACACACACGGCACACTGTGACTCAATGCTCAGCCTATACCAGAACACAGACACACACAAACACGCACTCATACATGGTTCACTGTGACTCAGTGAACCACCGATACCAAGACAAACACACACACAAACACACACGGCTAACTGTGACTCAGTGCCCAGTCTATACCGGAACACAAATACACACACACACATACATAGCTCACAGACTCAATGCACAGCCTGTACTACCACAAACAGCAGGCTCACTGTGACTCAGTGCACAGCCTGTACCAGCACAGACACACACACATGGCTCTCTGTGACTCAATGCACTGCCTATAGCAGCACACAAACACACACACGGACATACATGGCTCAGTGCGACACAATGCAGTCCATACCAGTACACACACAAGCCTCACTGTGACTGAATGCACGGCGTATACCTGCACACACACACACACACACAGCTCACTGTGACTCAACGAACGCCCTGTAGCACCACACAAACACACATACAGGCCTCAGTGACTCAATGCAAAGCCCCTACCGGCACACACACACACACCTAAGTGTGACGCAATGCTCAGCCTATACTTGCGCACACAAACACACACATCTTAAGGTAACTCATGCACATTCCACACCATGAAATACAAAATACAAACACACACACATTCACGGCTCACTCTGACTCAATGCACTGTCCATACGAGCACATACACACACAGCACACACCTCACTGTGACTCAATGATCTGATTATATGAGCACACTCATACACACACACACACACAAACACCCCTCACTGTGACTCACTGCACAACCTATACCAGCGTGGACACACACAAACACACATGCTCACTGTGACTAAATGCACAGTCTATACGAGCACACACACACACAACTCATTGTGACCCAACGCACACTCTATACCAGCACACACACATAACTCACTGTGACACAGTGCACAGGCTATATCAGCACACAGACACACACACACAAGGCTCACTGTGACTCAGTGCACTGTGTGTCGCACCACACACACAAACACACACATACACCTCAGTGAGTCAATGCAAAGCCCATACCAGCACACTCATACACACAGACACACACACACACACCTTACTTTGTTTCAATGGTCAGCCTATACCAACACACATATACACACCATACTGTGACTCAGTGCACTCTCTGAACCATCACAAAGACACACACACACGCACGGCTCATTGTGACTGAATGCAGCGTCCATACCAGCAAATACACACCACCCATCTGTGACTCAGTGCTCAGACTATTCCAGCCCCCCCAACACGTCTCATTGTGACTCAACGCACGGCAAATACCAGTCCACACACACAGACACACACATACACAAACACACGGCTCACTGTGACTCAATGCACACTTTGTATCAACACACACACATACACACCTCCGTGACTCAATGCTCAACCTGTATCATCACACACACACATGCATACACAAACACACATACACACACAAGGTTCACTGTGATACAGTGCACAGCCTATAGCAGGACACACACACAGACACACGTCACTGTGACTCAAAGCACAGCCTATACCAGCACATACACACGAAAACACACTTTACTGTGACTCAATGCACAGCCTAATGCAGCACACACACACACACACACCGCTCACTGTGACACAATGCACCACCTATACCAGCATGCAAACATGGCTCACTGTGACTCAGTGCACCATCCTTACCTACACACACACACACACGGCTCACTGTGACTCAATGCACAGTTTGTATCAACACACACACATACACACCTCCGTGACTCAATGCTTAGCCTGTATCATCACACACACACATGCATACACAAACACACATACACACACAAGGTTCACTGTGATACAATGCACAGCCTATAGCAGGACACACACACAGACACTCCTCACTGTGACTCAGTGCTCAGAATGTAATAGCCCCCCCACACACACATACACCTCACTGACTCAATGCAAAGCCCATACGAGCACACATGCACACATACACACACCTGCTGACTGTGACTCAATGCACAGTGTATACGAGCACACACACACAACTCATTGTGACTCAGTGCACAGTCAATACCAGCACACACAGACACACATAACTCACTGTGACTCAGTGCACAGTCTGTAGCCCGCCCACACACACATCAGGGACTCAATGAAAAGCCCATACCGGCGCGCACACACACACACACATACACACCTAAACGTGATTCAATGCTCAGCCTCTACCAGCACACACACAAACACACACACACACACACACGCATGGCTCCTTGTGGTTCAATGTACATTTCATACCAGCACAGATACACACAACACATCTCACTGTAACTCAATGCTCAGACTGTACTACCAACACACACAACACACACACACGGCGCACTATGACTCAAAGCTCAGGCTCTACCAGAACACACACACACACACAAACACGCACTCATACATGGCTCACTGTGACTCAATGAACCAGTTATGCCATCACACACACACACACACAAACACACGGCTCACTGTGACTCAGTGCACAGTGTACACCTTTCCCGACTCCCACACACATGGCTCACTGTGACTCAATGCCCAGCTTATATCATTACACACACACACATACACACGTGGCTCACTGTGACTCAGTGCACTGCCTAAAGCAGCACAGAAACACGCACATGGACATACATGGCTCACTGTGACACAATGCACAGCCCAAACCAGTACACACACAAACCTCACTGTGACTGAATGCACAGCGTATACTGCACACACATACACAAACACAGAGCTCACTGTGACGCAATGCACAGCCTATACCAGTACACACGCATACACACGTCTCAATTTGACTCAATGAACAGCCTATAGCACCACACAGACACACATACAGGCTTCAGTGACTCAATGCAAAGCCCATTACCGACACACACACACACACACACACCTAAATGTGACTCAGTGCTCAGCCTGTACCAGCACACACAAACACACTCACCTTACAGTAACTCACGCACATTCCACACCATGAAATACAAACACACACACACAGAGATATGCACAGCTCAATGAGACTCAATGCGCTGTCCATAATAGCAAATACACGCACACAGCACACCTCACTGTGACTCAATGATCTGATTATACCAGCACACTCACACACACACACACACACAAACACATGGCTCACTGTGACTCAGTGCACCGTATGCCTGCCCCCAGTCCCAGACACACATGGCTCACTGTGAATGAATGCACAGCCTATATCTTCACAACACATACACATACACACACACACACACACACACACACACACCCCCCTCAGGGACTCAATGCAAAGCCCATACCAGCACACACACACATATACACACACTGAACTGTGACTCAATGCTCAGATTATACCAGCACAGACACAGAAACACATGACTCACTGTAACTCAGTGCAGAGCATATACCAGCCCCCCCCCACGGCTCACTGTGACTCAATGCACAGCCTATAGCAGCACACACACACACGCTCACTGTGACTCAATGCACAGTCAATACCAGCACACACACACACATAACTCACTGTGACTCAGTTCACAGCCTATATCAGCACTCACACACACACACACACATGCTGAGAGTCAATGCACAGTGTATACAAGCACACACACACAACTCATTGTGCCTCAATGCACAATGACTCAATGCACTGTGACTCAATGCACAGTCCGTAGCCCCCCCACACACAACTCAGTGACTCAATGCAAAGCCCATTCCAGCGCACACAGACACACATAAACACACACACACCTAACTGTGATTCAATGCTCAGCCTCTACCAGCACACACACACACACAAACCCCCCCCCACACACACATACCACATCTCACTGTAACTCAATGCTCAGACTGTACTACCCACACACACAACATACACACACACGGTGCACTGTGACTGAATGCTCAGCCTATAGCAGCACACACACACACATGCTCCCTATGACTCAATGCAGTCTATACGAGCACACACACACACAAATCATTGTGACTCCATGCACAGTCAATACCAGCACACACAGACACACATAACTCGTGACTCAGTTCACAGCCGATATCAGCACTCAAACACACACAAGGCTCACTGTGACTCAATGCACAGTCTGTAGCACCACACAAAAACACACACACATACTCACTGTGACTCAATGCAGAGTCTATACCAGCACACACACACACACACAAAACTCATTGTGACTCCATGCACAGTCAATACCAGCACACACACACTCACATACAAAGCTCACTGTGACTCATTGCACAGCCTATAGCAGTACACACACACACGTCTCAATTTGACTCAATGAACAGTGTGTAGCACCACACAAACACACATACAGGCCTCAGTGACTCTGCAAAGCCCATACCAGCACACACACACACACAAGTGTGACTGAGTGCTCAGCCTGTACCAGCACACACACACACACCTTACAGTAACTCATGCACATTCCACAACATGAACTACAAACACACACACACATGCACCACTCACTGTGACTCAATGCTCAGACTCTACCAGCCACCCCCACCACACACACACATAACCACGACGCACTGTGACTCAATGCTCTGCCTATACCAGCAATACAGAAACACACACAGACACCTCAGTGACTCAATGCAAAGCCCATACCAGCACACTCACACACACACAAACACACGGCTCACTGTGACAGAATGCACAGCTTATGTCTTCACACACACAACCTGATTCAATGCTCAGCCTCTACCAGCACACACACACACACACGCATGGCTCATTGTGACTCAATGTACATTTTATACCAGCACAAACACACACACACCTCACTGTAACTCAATGCTCAGACTGTACTACCCACACACACAACATACACACACACGGTGCACAGTGACTCAATGCTCAGCCTATACCAGAACACACACACACACACACAAACAGGCACTCATACATGGCTCACTGTGACTCAGTGAACCACCTATACCATCACACACACATGCGGCTCAATGTGACTCAAAGCCTATAGCAGCACACGCACACACTCACAAACACCCCTCTGTGACTCACTGCACAGCCTATACCAGCGCTCACACACACACACACACAGAGCTGTGAATCAATGCACAGTCTATGGTAGCACATACACACACACACACACAGCTCAGTGACTCAATGCAAAGCCTATACTAGCACATGCACCCCCCCACACACACACCTCACTGTGACTCAATGCACAGCCTATACCAGCATGCACACACACACACACAGCTGTGACTCAGTGCACAGTCTATACCAGCACATGCACACACACGCATGCACGGCTCAGTGTGATTCAGTGCACCATCCATACCAGCACATACACACATGCACACGCACCTCACTGTGACTCAATTCTCAGACTATACCAGCACACACACACACGGCACACTGTGACTCAATGCTCAGCCTATACCAGAACACAGACACACACAAACACGCACTCATACATGGTTCACTGTGACTCAGTGAACCACCGATACCAAGACAAACACACACACAAACACACACGGCTAACTGTGACTCAGTGCCCAGTCTATACCGGAACACAAATACACACACACACATACATAGCTCACAGACTCAATGCACAGCCTGTACTACCACAAACAGCAGGCTCACTGTGACTCAGTGCACAGCCTGTACCAGCACAGACACACACACATGGCTCTCTGTGACTCAATGCACTGCCTATAGCAGCACACAAACACACACACGGACATACATGGCTCAGTGCGACACAATGCAGTCCATACCAGTACACACACAAGCCTCACTGTGACTGAATGCATGGCGTATACCTGCACACACACACACACACAGCTCACTGTGACTCAACGAACGCCCTGTAGCACCACACAAACACACATACAGGCCTCAGTGACTCAATGCAAAGCCCCTACCGGCACACACACACACACCTAAGTGTGACTCAATGCTCAGCCTATACCTGCGCACACAAACACACACATCTTAAGGTAACTCATGCACATTCCACACCATGAAATACAAAATACAAACACACACACATTCACGGCTCACTCTGACTCAATGCACTGTCCATACGAGCACACACACACAACTCATTGTGACCCAACGCACACTCTATACCAGCACACACACATAACTCACTGTGACACAGTGCACAGGCTATATCAGCACACAGACACACACACACAAGGCTCACTGTGACTCAGTGCACTGTGTGTAGCACCACACACACAAACACACAAACACACACATACACCTCAGTGAGTCAATGCAAAGCCCATACCAGCACACTCATACACACAGACACACACACACACCTTACTGTGTTTCAATGGTCAGCCTATACCAACACACATATACACACCATACTGTGACTCAGTGCACTCTCTGAACCATCACAAAGACACACACACACGCACGGCTCATTGTGACTGAATGCAGCGTCCATACCAGCAAATACACACCACCCATCTGTGACTCAGTGCTCAGACTATTCCAGCCCCCCCAACACGTCTCATTGTGACTCAACGCACGGCAAATACCAGTCCACACACACAGACACACACATACACAAACACACGGCTCACTGTGACTCAATGCACACTTTGTATCAACACACACACATACACACCTCCGTGACTCAATGCTCAGCCTGTATCATCACACACACACATGCATACACAAACACACATACACACACAAGGTTCACTGTGATACAATGCACAGCCTATAGCAGGACACACACACAGACACTCCTCACTGTGACTCAGTGCTCAGACTGTAATAGCCCCCCCACACACACATACACCTCACTGACTCAATGCAAAGCCCATACGAGCACACATGCACACATACACACACCTGATTCAATGCTCCACCCATACCAGTGCACACACACACACCCCAAACTGTGATTCAATGCTCAGCCTATACCAACACACACACACATACACACATACACACACACCTCATTGTGACTCAATGCACAGCCTATAGCAGCACACACACACACACACATGCTGACTGAGAGTCAATGCACAGTATATACGAGCACACACACACACAACTCATTGTGCCTCAATGTATAGTCAATACCAGCACACACACAGACACACATAACTCACTGTGACTCAGTTCACAGCCTATATCAGCACTCAGAAACACACACGGAAGGCTCACAGTGACCCAATACACAGTCTGTATCACCCCAGAAACACACAGACACACACACACACACACATACCCCTCAGTGACTCAATACAAAGCCATTACCAGCACACACACACACACACACACACACCTGTGATTCAGTGCTCAGCCTAAACCAGCAGACACATATACACACACACACACACCTTACTGTGACTCAGTGCACCCCCTAGACCACTACGTACACACACACACACACACACACACGGCTAATTGTGACTCAATGGAGAGTCCATCCCAGCACATACACACATGCAACACACCTCACAGTGAATCAATGCTCAGACTATACTAGCCCACACCCCCACACACAACACACCTCACTGTGACTCAATACTCAGACTATACTAGCCCACACCCACATACACCTCACTGACTCAATGCACAGCCCATACGAGGACACATGCACACATACACACACCTAACTGATTCAATGCTCCGCCCATACCAGTGTACACACACACATACCCCTAACTGTGATTCAATGCTCAGCCTATACCAACACACACACATACACACACACCTCATTGTGACTCAATACACATCCTATAGCAGCACACACACACACACATGCTGACTGTGACTCAATGTGCAGTCTATACAAGCACGCACACAAACAACTCATTGTGACTGAGTGCACAGTCAATACCAGCACACACACAGACACACATAACTCACTGTGACTCGGTTCACAGCCTATATCACCACTCAGACACACACACGCAAGGCTCACTGTGACTCAATGCACAGTCTGTAGCACCACACACACAGACACATACACCTCAGTGACTCAATGCAAAGCCCATACCAGCACACACACACACACACACGCTGTGACTCAATGCAAAGTCTATACGAGCACACATACAACTCATTGTGACTCAATGCACAGTCAATACCAGCACACACACAGACACACATAACTCACTGTGACTCAGTTCACAGCCTATATCACCACTCAGACACACACGCAAGGCTCACTGTGACTCAATGCACAGTCTGTAGCACCACACAAAAACACACACACATACTCACTATGACTCAATGCACAGTCTATACCAGCACACACACACACACACACATAACTCACTGTGACTCAGTGCACAGGCTATATCATCACACAGACACACACACACAAGGCTGTGACCTAGTGAATAGTCTGTAGCACCACACACACACTGACACATACACCTCAGTGACTCAATGCAAAGCCCATACCAGCACACACAAACACATACACACACCTGTGATTCAATGCTCAGCCTAAACCAGCACACACATACACACACACACAGCTGTGACTCAATGCACACCCTAGACCACTACGTACACACACACACGCGGCTAATTGTGGCTCAAGAGAGTCCATACCAGCACATACACACACACAACACACCTCACTGTGACTCAATGCTCAGACTATACTAGCCCCCCCCACACACATACACCTCAGTGACTCAATGCAAAGCCCATACGAGCACACGTGCACACATACACACACTTAATTGATTCAGTGCTCCACCCATACCAGTGCAGACACACCCGTGATTCAATGCTCAGCCTATACCAGCACACACACACACACCTCATTGACTCAATGCACAGCCTACAGCAGTACACACACACACATGCTGTGACTCAATGCACAGTCTATACGAGCACACACACAGACACACGTAACTCACTGTGACTTAGTTCACAGCCTATATCAGCACTCAGATGTACACACGCAAGGCTCACAGTGACTCAATGCACAGTCTGTAGCACCACACACACACAGACACACACACCTCAGTGAGTCAATACAAAGCCCATAGCAGCACACACACTCCCACACCTGTGACTCAATGCTAAGCCTATAGCAGCACACATATACACACCATACTGTGACTCAGTGCATACTCTACACCATCACAAAGACACACACACACTCACGGCTCATTGTGACTGAATGCACCGTCCATACCAGCACATACACACACACAACACATCTGTCAGTCAATGCTCAGACTGTACAACCCACACACACAACACACGGTGCACTGTGACTCAATGCTCAGCCTATGCCAGAACACACACACACACAAACAAACACACACTCATACATGGCTCACTGTGACTTAGTGAACCACCTATACCATCACACACACACACACACACACAGAGACACCTCAGTGACTCAATGGAGAGCCCATACCAGCCCCCCCCCACACACCTGTGATTCAGTGTGCAGCCTCTACCAGCACACACACACCATACTGTGACTCAACGCACACTCTACACCACCACATACACACACACACATACACACACATATGCATGCCTCTTTGTGACTCAATGTGCTGTCCATACCAGCACATATACACACACACAACACACCTCACTGTGACTCTATGCTGAGACCATAGTAGCCCCCCCCCCACACACGGCACACTGTGACTCAATTCTAAGCCTATACCAGCACATACAGAAACACACACACACCCCAGTGACTCAATGCAAAGTCCATACCAGCATACATACACACATATACGCAGCTAAGTGTGACTCGGTGCTCAGCCTGTACCAGCACACACACAGACACACACGCCACCCACACGGCTCTGTGACTCATTGCGGAGCCTGTACCAGCATAAAATCACGGCTCACTTATCACTCAATGCTTAGTCTGTAGCAGCACACACACACACACACACACACACACAAACAAACACCTCACTGTGACTCAATGCAAAGCCCATACAGGCACACACACACACACCTGAGTCAATGCAGTCTTTACCAACACACACACACACACACACACCTGTGAGTCAATGCAGTCTTTACCAACACACACACACACACACGCATGGCTTAATGTGACTCAACGCACAGCCTATACCATCACATACACACACGAAGACACACAGGCACGGCTCACTGTTAATCAATGCACAGTCCATACCAACACATACACACACACACAGGCACCTTACTGTAACTAAATTCACATTGTATACCAGCACAGACACACAGAAACATGCATTCACACATGGCTCACTGTGAATCAATGAACCATCTACACCATCACACACATACAGACACACACACACACACGGCTCACTGTGACTCAATGCACTGCCGAAAGCAGCACACAAACACACACAGACATACATGGCTCACTGTGACACAATGTAGTCCATACGAGTACACACACAAGCCTCACTGTGACTGAATGCACGGCGTATACCTGCACATACACACACAGCTCACTGTGACTCAATGCACATTCTATACCATCACACACACACTCACATACAAAGCTCACTGTGACTCATTGCACAGCCTATAGCAGTACACACACACACACACGTCTCAATTTGACTCAATGAACAGTCTGTAGCACCACACAAACACACATACAGGCCTCAGTGCCTCTGCAAAGCCCATACCAGCACACACACACACACAAGTGTGACTGAGTGCTCAGCCTGTACCAGCACACACACACACACCTTACAGTAACTCATGCACATTCCACAACATGAACTACAAACACACACACACATGCACCACTCACTGTGACTCAATGCTCAGACTCTACCAGCCACCCCCCACCACACACACACATAACCACGATGCACTGTGACTCAATGCTCTGCCTATACCAGCAATACAGAAACACACACAGACACGTCAGTGACTCAATGCAAAGCCCATACCAGCACACTCACACACACACAAACACACGGCTCACTGTGACAGAATGCACAGCTTATGTCTTCACACACACAACCTGATTCAATGCTCAGCCTCTACCAGCACACACACACACACACGCATGGCTCATTGTGACTCAATGTACATTTTATACCAGCACAAACACACACACACCTCACTGTAACTCAATGCTCAGACTGTACTACCCACACACACAACATACACACACACGGTGCACAGTGACTCAATGCTCAGCCTATACCAGAACACACACACACACACACAAACAGGCACTCATACATGGCTCACTGTGACTCAGTGAACCACCTATACCATCACACACACATGCGGCTCAATGTGACTCAAAGCCTATAGCAGCACACGCACACACTCACAAACACCCCTCTGTGACTCACTGCACAGCCTATACCAGCGCTCACACACACACACACACAGAGCTGTGAATCAATGCACAGTCTATGGTAGCACATACACACACACACACACAGCTCAGTGACTCAATGCAAAGCCTATACTAGCACATGCACCCCCCCACACACACACCTCACTGTGACTCAATGCACAGCCTATACCAGCATGCACACACACACACACAGCTGTGACTCAGTGCACAGTCTATACCAGCACATGCACACACACGCATGCACGGCTCAGTGTGATTCAGTGCACCATCCATACCAGCACATACACACATGCACACGCACCTCACTGTGACTCAATTCTCAGACTATACCAGCACACACACACACGGCACACTGTGACTCAATGCTCAGCCTATACCAGAACACAGACACACACAAACACGCACTCATACATGGTTCACTGTGACTCAGTGAACCACCGATACCAAGACACACACACAAACACACACGGCTAACTGTGACTCAGTGCCCAGTCTATACCGGAACACAAATACACACACACACATACATAGCTCACAGACTCAATGCACAGCCTGTACTACCACAAACAGCAGGCTCACTGTGACTCAGTGCACAGCCTGTACCAGCACAGACACACACACATGGCTCTCTGTGACTCAATGCACTGCCTATAGCAGCACACAAACACACACACGGACATACATGGCTCAGTGCAACACAATGCAGTCCATACCAGTACACACACAAGCCTCACTGTGACAATGCACGGCGTATACCTGCACACACACACACACACAGCTCACTGTGACTCAACGAACGCCCTGTAGCACCACACAAACACACATACAGGCCTCAGTGACTCAATGCAAAGCCCCTACCGGCACACACACACACACCTAAGTGTGACGCAATGCTCAGCCTATACTTGCGCACACAAACACACACATCTTAAGGTAACTCATGCACATTCCACACCATGAAATACAAAATACAAACACACACACATTCACGGCTCACTCTGACTCAATGCACTGTCCATACGAGCACATACACACACAGCACACACCTCACTGTGACTCAATGATCTGATTATATGAGCACACTCATACACACACACACACACAAACACCCCTCACTGTGACTCACTGCACAACCTATACCAGCGTGGACACACACAAACACACATGCTCACTGTGACTAAATGCACAGTCTATACGAGCACACACACACACAACTCATTGTGACCCAACGCACACTCTATACCAGCACACACACATAACTCACTGTGACACAGTGCACAGGCTATATCAGCACACAGACACACACACACAAGGCTCACTGTGACTCAGTGCACTGTGTGTCGCACCACACACACAAACACACACATACACCTCAGTGAGTCAATGCAAAGCCCATACCAGCACACTCATACACACAGACACACACACACACACCTTACTTTGTTTCAATGGTCAGCCTATACCAACACACATATACACACCATACTGTGACTCAGTGCACTCTCTGAACCATCACAAAGACACACACACACGCACGGCTCATTGTGACTGAATGCAGCGTCCATACCAGCAAATACACACCACCCATCTGTGACTCAGTGCTCAGACTATTCCAGCCCCCCCAACACGTCTCATTGTGACTCAACGCACGGCAAATACCAGTCCACACACACAGACACACACATACACAAACACACGGCTCACTGTGACTCAATGCACACTTTGTATCAACACACACACATACACACCTCCGTGACTCAATGCTCAGCCTGTATCATCACACACACACATGCATACACAAACACACATACACACACAAGGTTCACTGTGATACAGTGCACAGCCTATAGCAGGACACACACACAGACACACGTCACTGTGACTCAAAGCACAGCCTATACCAGCACATACACACGAAAACACACTTTACTGTGACTCAATGCACAGCCTAATGCAGCACACACACACACACACACACACACACACCGCTCACTGTGACACAATGCACCACCTATACCAGCATGCAAACATGGCTCACTGTGACTCAGTGCACCATCCTTACCTACACACACACACACACGGCTCACTGTGACTCAATGCACAGTTTGTATCAACACACACACATACACACCTCCGTGACTCAATGCTTAGCCTGTATCATCACACACACACATGCATACACAAACACACATACACACACAAGGTTCACTGTGATACAATGCACAGCCTATAGCAGGACACACACACAGACACTCCTCACTGTGACTCAGTGCTCAGAATGTAATAGCCCCCCCCCACACACATACACCTCACTGACTCAATGCAAAGCCCATACGAGCACACATGCACACATACACACACCTGATTCAATGCTCCACCCATACCAGTGCACACACACACACCCCGAACTGTGATTCAATGCTCAGCCTATACCAACACACACACATACACACATACACACACACCTCATTGTGACTCAATGCACAGCCTATAGCAGCACACACACACACACATGCTGACTGAGAGTCAATGCACAGTATATACGAGCACACACACACACAACTCATTGTGCCTCAATGTATAGTCAATACCAGCACACACACAGACACACATAACTCACTGTGACTCAGTTCACAGCCTATATCACCACTCAGACACACACACGCAAGGCTCCCTGTGACTCAACGCACAGTCTGTAGCACCACACACACACACACATACACCTCAGTGACTCAATGCAAAGCCCATACCAGCACACACACACACACACACACGCTGACTGTGACTCAATGCAAAGTCTATACGAGCACACATACACACAACTCATTGTGACTCAATGCACAGCCAATACCAGTACACACACAGACACACATAACTCACTGTGACTCAGTTCACAGCCTATATCTCCACTCAGACACACACACGCAAGGCTCCCTGTGACTCAATGCACAGTCTGTAGCACCACACACACACACACACACATACACCTCAGTGACTCAGTGCAGTCCCATACCAGCACACACACACACACATGCTGACTGTGACTCAATGCACAGTGTATACGAGCACACACACACAACTCATTGTGACTCAGTGCACAGTCAATACCAGCACACACAGACACACATAACTCACTGTGACTCAGTGCACAGTCTGTAGCCCGCCCACACACACATCAGGGACTCAATGAAAAGCCCATACCGGCGCGCACACACACACACACATACACACCTAAACGTGATTCAATGCTCAGCCTCTACCAGCACACACACAAACACACACACACACACACGCATGGCTCCTTGTGGTTCAATGTACATTTCATACCAGCACAGATACACACAACACATCTCACTGTAACTCAATGCTCAGACTGTACTACCAACACACACAACACACACACACGGCGCACTATGACTCAAAGCTCAGGCTCTACCAGAACACACACACACACACAAACACGCACTCATACATGGCTCACTGTGACTCAATGAACCAGTTATGCCATCACACACACACACACACAAACACACGGCTCACTGTGACTCAGTGCACAGTGTACACCTTTCCCGACTCCCACACACATGGCTCACTGTGACTCAATGCCCAGCTTATATCATTACACACACACACATACACACGTGGCTCACTGTGACTCAGTGCACTGCCTAAAGCAGCACAGAAACACGCACATGGACATACATGGCTCACTGTGACACAATGCACAGCCCAAACCAGTACACACACAAACCTCACTGTGACTGAATGCACAGCGTATACTGCACACACATACACAAACACAGAGCTCACTGTGACGCAATGCACAGCCTATACCAGTACACACGCATACACACGTCTCAATTTGACTCAATGAACAGCCTATAGCACCACACAGACACACATACAGGCTTCAGTGACTCAATGCAAAGCCCATTACCGACACACACACACACACACACACCTAAATGTGACTCAGTGCTCAGCCTGTACCAGCACACACAAACACACTCACCTTACAGTAACTCACGCACATTCCACACCATGAAATACAAACACACACACAGAGAGATATGCACAGCTCAATGAGACTCAATGCGCTGTCCATAATAGCAAATACACGCACACAGCACACCTCACTGTGACTCAATGATCTGATTATACCAGCACACTCACACACACACACACACACAAACACATGGCTCACTGTGACTCAGTGCACCGTATGCCTGCCCCCAGTCCCAGACACACATGGCTCACTGTGAATGAATGCACAGCCTATATCTTCACAACACATACACATACACACACACACACACACACACACACACACCCCTCAGGGACTCAATGCAAAGCCCATACCAGCACACACACACATATACACACACTGAACTGTGACTCAATGCTCAGATTATACCAGCACAGACACAGAAACACATGACTCACTGTAACTCAGTGCAGAGCATATACCAGCCCCCCCCCACGGCTCACTGTGACTCAATGCACAGCCTATAGCAGCACACACACACACGCTCACTGTGACTCAATGCACAGTCAATACCAGCACACACACACACATAACTCACTGTGACTCAGTTCACAGCCTATATCAGCACTCACACACACACACACATGCTGAGAGTCAATGCACAGTGTATACAAGCACACACACACAACTCATTGTGCCTCAATGCACAATGACTCAATGCACTGTGACTCAATGCACAGTCCGTAGCCCCCCCACACACAACTCAGTGACTCAATGCAAAGCCCATTCCAGCGCACACAGACACACATAAACACACACACACCTAACTGTGATTCAATGCTCAGCCTCTACCAGCACACACACACACACAAACCCACACACACACACACATACCACATCTCACTGTAACTCAATGCTCAGACTGTACTACCCACACACACAACACACACACACACGGTGCACTGTGACTGAATGCTCAGCCTATAGCAGCACACACACACACATGCTCCCTATGACTCAATGCAGTCTATACGAGCACACACACACACAAATCATTGTGACTCCATGCACAGTCAATACCAGCACACACAGACACACATAACTCGTGACTCAGTTCACAGCCGATATCAGCACTCAAACACACACAAGGCTCACTGTGACTCAATGCACAGTCTGTAGCACCACACAAAAACACACACACATACTCACTGTGACTCAATGCAGAGTCTATACCAGCACACACACACACACACAAAACTCATTGTGACTCCATGCACAGTCAATACCAGCACACACACACTCACATACAAAGCTCACTGTGACTCATTGCACAGCCTATAGCAGTACACACACACACGTCTCAATTTGACTCAATGAACAGTGTGTAGCACCACACAAACACACATACAGGCCTCAGTGACTCTGCAAAGCCCATACCAGCACACACACACACACAAGTGTGACTGAGTGCTCAGCCTGTACCAGCACACACACACACACCTTACAGTAACTCATGCACATTCCACAACATGAACTACAAACACACACACACATGCACCACTCACTGTGACTCAATGCTCAGACTCTACCAGCCACCCCCACCACACACACACATAACCACGACGCACTGTGACTCAATGCTCTGCCTATACCAGCAATACAGAAACACACACAGACACCTCAGTGACTCAATGCAAAGCCCATACCAGCACACTCACACACACACAAACACACGGCTCACTGTGACAGAATGCACAGCTTATGTCTTCACACACACAACCTGATTCAATGCTCAGCCTCTACCAGCACACACACACACACACGCATGGCTCATTGTGACTCAATGTACATTTTATACCAGCACAAACACACACACACCTCACTGTAACTCAATGCTCAGACTGTACTACCCACACACACAACATACACACACACGGTGCACAGTGACTCAATGCTCAGCCTATACCAGAACACACACACACACACACAAACAGGCACTCATACATGGCTCACTGTGACTCAGTGAACCACCTATACCATCACACACACATGCGGCTCAATGTGACTCAAAGCCTATAGCAGCACACGCACACACTCACAAACACCCCTCTGTGACTCACTGCACAGCCTATACCAGCGCTCACACACACACACACACAGAGCTGTGAATCAATGCACAGTCTATGGTAGCACATACACACACACACACACAGCTCAGTGACTCAATGCAAAGCCTATACTAGCACATGCACCCCCCCACACACACACCTCACTGTGACTCAATGCACAGCCTATACCAGCATGCACACACACACACACAGCTGTGACTCAGTGCACAGTCTATACCAGCACATGCACACACACGCATGCACGGCTCAGTGTGATTCAGTGCACCATCCATACCAGCACATACACACATGCACACGCACCTCACTGTGACTCAATTCTCAGACTATACCAGCACACACACACACGGCACACTGTGACTCAATGCTCAGCCTATACCAGAACACAGACACACACAAACACGCACTCATACATGGTTCACTGTGACTCAGTGAACCACCGATACCAAGACAAACACACACACAAACACACACGGCTAACTGTGACTCAGTGCCCAGTCTATACCGGAACACAAATACACACACACACATACATAGCTCACAGACTCAATGCACAGCCTGTACTACCACAAACAGCAGGCTCACTGTGACTCAGTGCACAGCCTGTACCAGCACAGACACACACACATGGCTCTCTGTGACTCAATGCACTGCCTATAGCAGCACACAAACACACACACGGACATACATGGCTCAGTGCAACACAATGCAGTCCATACCAGTACACACACAAGCCTCACTGTGACAATGCACGGCGTATACCTGCACACACACACACACACAGCTCACTGTGACTCAACGAACGCCCTGTAGCACCACACAAACACACATACAGGCCTCAGTGACTCAATGCAAAGCCCCTACCGGCACACACACACACACCTAAGTGTGACGCAATGCTCAGCCTATACTTGCGCACACAAACACACACATCTTAAGGTAACTCATGCACATTCCACACCATGAAATACAAAATACAAACACACACACATTCACGGCTCACTCTGACTCAATGCACTGTCCATACGAGCACATACACACACAGCACACACCTCACTGTGACTCAATGATCTGATTATATGAGCACACTCATACACACACACACACACAAACACCCCTCACTGTGACTCACTACACAACCTATACCAGCGTGGACACACACAAACACACATGCTCACTGTGACTAAATGCACAGTCTATACGAGCACACACACACACAACTCATTGTGACCCAACGCACACTCTATACCAGCACACACACATAACTCACTGTGACACAGTGCACAGGCTATATCAGCACACAGACACACACACACAAGGCTCACTGTGACTCAGTGCACTGTGTGTCGCACCACACACACAAACACACACATACACCTCAGTGAGTCAATGCAAAGCCCATACCAGCACACTCATACACACAGACACACACACACACACCTTACTTTGTTTCAATGGTCAGCCTATACCAACACACATATACACACCATACTGTGACTCAGTGCACTCTCTGAACCATCACAAAGACACACACACACGCACGGCTCATTGTGACTGAATGCAGCGTCCATACCAGCAAATACACACCACCCATCTGTGACTCAGTGCTCAGACTATTCCAGCCCCCCCCAACACGTCTCATTGTGACTCAACGCACGGCAAATACCAGTCCACACACACAGACACACACATACACAAACACACGGCTCACTGTGACTCAATGCACACTTTGTATCAACACACACACATACACACCTCCGTGACTCAATGCTCAGCCTGTATCATCACACACACACATGCATACACAAACACACATACACACACAAGGTTCACTGTGATACAGTGCACAGCCTATAGCAGGACACACACACAGACACACGTCACTGTGACTCAAAGCACAGCCTATACCAGCACATACACACGAAAACACACTTTACTGTGACTCAATGCACAGCCTAATGCAGCACACACACACACACACACACACACACCGCTCACTGTGACACAATGCACCACCTATACCAGCATGCAAACATGGCTCACTGTGACTCAGTGCACCATCCTTACCTACACACACACACACACGGCTCACTGTGACTCAATGCACAGTTTGTATCAACACACACACATACACACCTCCGTGACTCAATGCTTAGCCTGTATCATCACACACACACATGCATACACAAACACACATACACACACAAGGTTCACTGTGATACAATGCACAGCCTATAGCAGGACACACACACAGACACTCCTCACTGTGACTCAGTGCTCAGACTGTAATAGCCGCCCCCCACACACATACACCTCACTGACTCAATGCAAAGCCCATACGAGCACACATGCACACATACACACACCTGATTCAATGCTCCACCCATACCAGTGCACACACACACACCCCGAACTGTGATTCAATGCTCAGCCTATACCAACACACACACATACACACATACACACACACCTCATTGTGACTCAATGCACAGCCTATAGCAGCACACACACACACACATGCTGACTGAGAGTCAATGCACAGTATATACGAGCACACACACACACAACTCATTGTGCCTCAATGTATAGTCAATACCAGCACACACACAGACACACATAACTCACTGTGACTCAGTTCACAGCCTATATCACCACTCAGACACACACACGCAAGGCTCCCTGTGACTCAACGCACAGTCTGTAGCACCACACACACACACACATACACCTCAGTGACTCAATGCAAAGCCCATACCAGCACACACACACACACACACACGCTGACTGTGACTCAATGCAAAGTCTATACGAGCACACATACACACAACTCATTGTGACTCAATGCACAGCCAATACCAGTACACACACAGACACACATAACTCACTGTGACTCAGTTCACAGCCTATATCTCCACTCAGACACACACACGCAAGGCTCCCTGTGACTCAATGCACAGTCTGTAGCACCACACACACACACACACACATACACCTCAGTGACTCAGTGCAGTCCCATACCAGCACACACACACACACATGCTGACTGTGACTCAATGCACAGTGTATACGAGCACACACACACAACTCATTGTGACTCAGTGCACAGTCAATACCAGCACACACAGACACACATAACTCACTGTGACTCAGTGCACAGTCTGTAGCCCGCCCACACACACATCAGGGACTCAATGAAAAGCCCATACCGGCGCGCACACACACACACACATACACACCTAAACGTGATTCAATGCTCAGCCTCTACCAGCACACACACAAACACACACACACACACACACGCATGGCTCCTTGTGGTTCAATGTACATTTCATACCAGCACAGATACACACAACACATCTCACTGTAACTCAATGCTCAGACTGTACTACCAACACACACAACACACACACACGGCGCACTATGACTCAAAGCTCAGGCTCTACCAGAACACACACACACACACAAACACGCACTCATACATGGCTCACTGTGACTCAATGAACCAGTTATGCCATCACACACACACACACACAAACACACGGCTCACTGTGACTCAGTGCACAGTGTACACCTTTCCCGACTCCCACACACATGGCTCACTGTGACTCAATGCCCAGCTTATATCATTACACACACACACATACACACGTGGCTCACTGTGACTCAGTGCACTGCCTAAAGCAGCACAGAAACACGCACATGGACATACATGGCTCACTGTGACACAATGCACAGCCCAAACCAGTACACACACAAACCTCACTGTGACTGAATGCACAGCGTATACTGCACACACATACACAAACACAGAGCTCACTGTGACGCAATGCACAGCCTATACCAGTACACACGCATACACACGTCTCAATTTGACTCAATGAACAGCCTATAGCACCACACAGACACACATACAGGCTTCAGTGACTCAATGCAAAGCCCATTACCGACACACACACACACACACACCTAAATGTGACTCAGTGCTCAGCCTGTACCAGCACACACAAACACACTCACCTTACAGTAACTCACGCACATTCCACACCATGAAATACAAACACACACACACAGAGATATGCACAGCTCAATGAGACTCAATGCGCTGTCCATAATAGCAAATACACGCACACAGCACACCTCACTGTGACTCAATGATCTGATTATACCAGCACACTCACACACACACACACACACAAACACATGGCTCACTGTGACTCAGTGCACCGTATGCCTGCCCCCAGTCCCAGACACACATGGCTCACTGTGAATGAATGCACAGCCTATATCTTCACAACACATACACATACACACACACACACACACACACACACACACACCCCTCAGGGACTCAATGCAAAGCCCATACCAGCACACACACACATATACACACACTGAACTGTGACTCAATGCTCAGATTATACCAGCACAGACACAGAAACACATGACTCACTGTAACTCAGTGCAGAGCATATACCAGCCCCCCCCCACGGCTCACTGTGACTCAATGCACAGCCTATAGCAGCACACACACACACGCTCACTGTGACTCAATGCACAGTCAATACCAGCACACACACACACATAACTCACTGTGACTCAGTTCACAGCCTATATCAGCACTCACACACACACACACACATGCTGAGAGTCAATGCACAGTGTATACAAGCACACACACACAACTCATTGTGCCTCAATGCACAATGACTCAATGCACTGTGACTCAATGCACAGTCCGTAGCCCCCCCACACACAACTCAGTGACTCAATGCAAAGCCCATTCCAGCGCACACAGACACACATAAACACACACACACCTAACTGTGATTCAATGCTCAGCCTCTACCAGCACACACACACACACAAACCCACACACACACACACATACCACATCTCACTGTAACTCAATGCTCAGACTGTACTACCCACACACACAACACACACGGTGCACTGTGACTGAATGCTCAGCCTATA
The DNA here is from genome assembly GCF_964341445.2 of Mesoplodon mirus. Taxonomy (NCBI): domain Eukaryota; kingdom Metazoa; phylum Chordata; class Mammalia; order Artiodactyla; family Ziphiidae; genus Mesoplodon; species Mesoplodon mirus. The sequence continues at coordinate 195,917 of NW_028295208.1, forward strand.
GCAGCACACACACACACATGCTCCCTATGACTCAATGCAGTCTATACGAGCACACACACACACAAATCATTGTGACTCCATGCACAGTCAATACCAGCACACACAGACACACATAACTCATTGTGACTCAGTTCACAGCCGATATCAGCACTCAAACACACACAAGGCTCACTGTGACTCAATGCACAGTCTGTAGCACCACACAAAAACACACACACATACTCACTGTGACTCAATGCAGAGTCTATACCAGCACACACACACACACACAAAACTCATTGTGACTCCATGCACAGTCAATACCAGCACACACACACTCACATACAAAGCTCACTGTGACTCATTGCACAGCCTATAGCAGTACACACACACACGTCTCAATTTGACTCAATGAACAGTGTGTAGCACCACACAAACACACATACAGGCCTCAGTGACTCTGCAAAGCCCATACCAGCACACACACACACACAAGTGTGACTGAGTGCTCAGCCTGTACCAGCACACACACACACACCTTACAGTAACTCATGCACATTCCACAACATGAACTACAAACACACACACACATGCACCACTCACTGTGACTCAATGCTCAGACTCTACCAGCCACCCCCACCACACACACACATAACCACGACGCACTGTGACTCAATGCTCTGCCTATACCAGCAATACAGAAACACACACAGACACCTCAGTGACTCAATGCAAAGCCCATACCAGCACACTCACACACACACAAACACACGGCTCACTGTGACAGAATGCACAGCTTATGTCTTCACACACACAACCTGATTCAATGCTCAGCCTCTACCAGCACACACACACACACACGCATGGCTCATTGTGACTCAATGTACATTTTATACCAGCACAAACACACACACACCTCACTGTAACTCAATGCTCAGACTGTACTACCCACACACACAACATACACACACACGGTGCACAGTGACTCAATGCTCAGCCTATACCAGAACACACACACACACACACAAACAGGCACTCATACATGGCTCACTGTGACTCAGTGAACCACCTATACCATCACACACACATGCGGCTCAATGTGACTCAAAGCCTATAGCAGCACACGCACACACTCACAAACACCCCTCTGTGACTCACTGCACAGCCTATACCAGCGCTCACACACACACACACACAGAGCTGTGAATCAATGCACAGTCTATGGTAGCACATACACACACACACACAGCTCAGTGACTCAATGCAAAGCCTATACTAGCACATGCACCCCCCCACACACACACCTCACTGTGACTCAATGCACAGCCTATACCAGCATGCACACACACACACACAGCTGTGACTCAGTGCACAGTCTATACCAGCACATGCACACACACGCATGCACGGCTCAGTGTGATTCAGTGCACCATCCATACCAGCACATACACACATGCACACGCACCTCACTGTGACTCAATTCTCAGACTATACCAGCACACACACACACGGCACACTGTGACTCAATGCTCAGCCTATACCAGAACACAGACACACACAAACACGCACTCATACATGGTTCACTGTGACTCAGTGAACCACCGATACCAAGACAAACACACACACAAACACACACGGCTAACTGTGACTCAGTGCCCAGTCTATACCGGAACACAAATACACACACACACATACATAGCTCACAGACTCAATGCACAGCCTGTACTACCACAAACAGCAGGCTCACTGTGACTCAGTGCACAGCCTATATCAGCACTCAGAAACACACACGGAAGGCTCACAGTGACCCAATACACAGTCTGTATCACCCCAGAAACACACAGACACACACACACACACACATACCCCTCAGTGACTCAATACAAAGCCATTACCAGCACACACACACACACACACACACACCTGTGATTCAGTGCTCAGCCTAAACCAGCAGACACATATACACACACACACACACCTTACTGTGACTCAGTGCACCCCCTAGACCACTACGTACACACACACACACACACACACACGGCTAATTGTGACTCAATGGAGAGTCCATCCCAGCACATACACACATGCAACACACCTCACAGTGAATCAATGCTCAGACTATACTAGCCCACACCCCCACACACAACACACCTCACTGTGACTCAATACTCAGACTATACTAGCCCACACCCACACACACCAACATACACCTCACTGACTCAATGCACAGCCCATACGAGGACACATGCACACATACACACACCTAACTGATTCAATGCTCCGCCCATACCAGTGTACACACACACATACCCCTAACTGTGATTCAATGCTCAGCCTATACCAACACACACACATACACACACACCTCATTGTGACTCAATACACATCCTATAGCAGCACACACACACACACATGCTGACTGTGACTCAATGTGCAGTCTATACAAGCACGCACACAAACAACTCATTGTGACTGAGTGCACAGTCAATACCAGCACACACACAGACACACATAACTCACTGTGACTCGGTTCACAGCCTATATCACCACTCAGACACACACACGCAAGGCTCACTGTGACTCAATGCACAGTCTGTAGCACCACACACACAGACACATACACCTCAGTGACTCAATGCAAAGCCCATACCAGCACACACACACACACACACGCTGTGACTCAATGCAAAGTCTATACGAGCACACATACAACTCATTGTGACTCAATGCACAGTCAATACCAGCACACACACAGACACACATAACTCACTGTGACTCAGTTCACAGCCTATATCACCACTCAGACACACACGCAAGGCTCACTGTGACTCAATGCACAGTCTGTAGCACCACACAAAAACACACACACATACTCACTATGACTCAATGCACAGTCTATACCAGCACACACACACACACACACATAACTCACTGTGACTCAGTGCACAGGCTATATCATCACACAGACACACACACACAAGGCTGTGACCTAGTGAATAGTCTGTAGCACCACACACACACTGACACATACACCTCAGTGACTCAATGCAAAGCCCATACCAGCACACACAAACACATACACACACCTGTGATTCAATGCTCAGCCTAAACCAGCACACACATACACACACACACAGCTGTGACTCAATGCACACCCTAGACCACTACGTACACACACACACGCGGCTAATTGTGGCTCAAGAGAGTCCATACCAGCACATACACACACACAACACACCTCACTGTGACTCAATGCTCAGACTATACTAGCCCCCCCCACACACATACACCTCAGTGACTCAATGCAAAGCCCATACGAGCACACGTGCACACATACACACACTTAATTGATTCAGTGCTCCACCCATACCAGTGCAGACACACCCGTGATTCAATGCTCAGCCTATACCAGCACACACACACACACCTCATTGACTCAATGCACAGCCTACAGCAGTACACACACACACATGCTGTGACTCAATGCACAGTCTATACGAGCACACACACAGACACACGTAACTCACTGTGACTTAGTTCACAGCCTATATCAGCACTCAGATGTACACACGCAAGGCTCACAGTGACTCAATGCACAGTCTGTAGCACCACACACACACAGACACACACACCTCAGTGAGTCAATACAAAGCCCATAGCAGCACACACACTCCCACACCTGTGACTCAATGCTAAGCCTATAGCAGCACACATATACACACCATACTGTGACTCAGTGCATACTCTACACCATCACAAAGACACACACACACTCACGGCTCATTGTGACTGAATGCACCGTCCATACCAGCACATACACACACACAACACATCTGTCAGTCAATGCTCAGACTGTACAACCCACACACACAACACACGGTGCACTGTGACTCAATGCTCAGCCTATGCCAGAACACACACACACACAAACAAACACACACTCATACATGGCTCACTGTGACTTAGTGAACCACCTATACCATCACACACACACACACACACACAGAGACACCTCAGTGACTCAATGGAGAGCCCATACCAGCCCCCCCCCACACACCTGTGATTCAGTGTGCAGCCTCTACCAGCACACACACACCATACTGTGACTCAACGCACACTCTACACCACCACATACACACACACACATACACACACATATGCATGCCTCTTTGTGACTCAATGTGCTGTCCATACCAGCACATATACACACACACAACACACCTCACTGTGACTCTATGCTGAGACCATAGTAGCCCCCCCCCCACACACGGCACACTGTGACTCAATTCTAAGCCTATACCAGCACATACAGAAACACACACACACCCCAGTGACTCAATGCAAAGTCCATACCAGCATACATACACACATATACGCAGCTAAGTGTGACTCGGTGCTCAGCCTGTACCAGCACACACACAGACACACACGCCACCCACACGGCTCTGTGACTCATTGCGGAGCCTGTACCAGCATAAAATCACGGCTCACTTATCACTCAATGCTTAGTCTGTAGCAGCACACACACACACACACACACACACACAAACAAACACCTCACTGTGACTCAATGCAAAGCCCATACAGGCACACACACACACACCTGAGTCAATGCAGTCTTTACCAACACACACACACACACACACACCTGTGAGTCAATGCAGTCTTTACCAACACACACACACACACACGCATGGCTTAATGTGACTCAACGCACAGCCTATACCATCACATACACACACGAAGACACACAGGCACGGCTCACTGTTAATCAATACACAGTCCATACCAACACATACACACACACACAGGCACCTTACTGTAACTAAATTCACATTGTATACCAGCACAGACACACAGAAACATGCATTCACACATGGCTCACTGTGAATCAATGAACCATCTACACCATCACACACATACAGACACACACACACACACGGCTCACTGTGACTCAATGCACTGCCGAAAGCAGCACACAAACACACACAGACATACATGGCTCACTGTGACACAATGTAGTCCATACGAGTACACACACAAGCCTCACTGTGACTGAATGCACGGCGTATACCTGCACATACACACACAGCTCACTGTGACTCAATGCACATTCTATACCATCACACACACACTCACATACAAAGCTCACTGTGACTCATTGCACAGCCTATAGCAGTACACACACACACACACGTCTCAATTTGACTCAATGAACAGTCTGTAGCACCACACAAACACACATACAGGCCTCAGTGCCTCTGCAAAGCCCATACCAGCACACACACACACACAAGTGTGACTGAGTGCTCAGCCTGTACCAGCACACACACACACACCTTACAGTAACTCATGCACATTCCACAACATGAACTACAAACACACACACACATGCACCACTCACTGTGACTCAATGCTCAGACTCTACCAGCCACCCCCCACCACACACACACATAACCACGATGCACTGTGACTCAATGCTCTGCCTATACCAGCAATACAGAAACACACACAGACACGTCAGTGACTCAATGCAAAGCCCATACCAGCACACTCACACACACACAAACACACGGCTCACTGTGACAGAATGCACAGCTTATGTCTTCACACACACAACCTGATTCAATGCTCAGCCTCTACCAGCACACACACACACACACGCATGGCTCATTGTGACTCAATGTACATTTTATACCAGCACAAACACACACACACCTCACTGTAACTCAATGCTCAGACTGTACTACCCACACACACAACATACACACACACGGTGCACAGTGACTCAATGCTCAGCCTATACCAGAACACACACACACACACACAAACAGGCACTCATACATGGCTCACTGTGACTCAGTGAACCACCTATACCATCACACACACATGCGGCTCAATGTGACTCAAAGCCTATAGCAGCACACGCACACACTCACAAACACCCCTCTGTGACTCACTGCACAGCCTATACCAGCGCTCACACACACACACACACAGAGCTGTGAATCAATGCACAGTCTATGGTAGCACATACACACACACACACACAGCTCAGTGACTCAATGCAAAGCCTATACTAGCACATGCACCCCCCCACACACACACCTCACTGTGACTCAATGCACAGCCTATACCAGCATGCACACACACACACACAGCTGTGACTCAGTGCACAGTCTATACCAGCACATGCACACACACGCATGCACGGCTCAGTGTGATTCAGTGCACCATCCATACCAGCACATACACACATGCACACGCACCTCACTGTGACTCAATTCTCAGACTATACCAGCACACACACACACGGCACACTGTGACTCAATGCTCAGCCTATACCAGAACACAGACACACACAAACACGCACTCATACATGGTTCACTGTGACTCAGTGAACCACCGATACCAAGACACACACACAAACACACACGGCTAACTGTGACTCAGTGCCCAGTCTATACCGGAACACAAATACACACACACACATACATAGCTCACAGACTCAATGCACAGCCTGTACTACCACAAACAGCAGGCTCACTGTGACTCAGTGCACAGCCTGTACCAGCACAGACACACACACATGGCTCTCTGTGACTCAATGCACTGCCTATAGCAGCACACAAACACACACACGGACATACATGGCTCAGTGCAACACAATGCAGTCCATACCAGTACACACACAAGCCTCACTGTGACAATGCACGGCGTATACCTGCACACACACACACACACAGCTCACTGTGACTCAACGAACGCCCTGTAGCACCACACAAACACACATACAGGCCTCAGTGACTCAATGCAAAGCCCCTACCGGCACACACACACACACCTAAGTGTGACGCAATGCTCAGCCTATACTTGCGCACACAAACACACACATCTTAAGGTAACTCATGCACATTCCACACCATGAAATACAAAATACAAACACACACACATTCACGGCTCACTCTGACTCAATGCACTGTCCATACGAGCACATACACACACAGCACACACCTCACTGTGACTCAATGATCTGATTATATGAGCACACTCATACACACACACACACACAAACACCCCTCACTGTGACTCACTGCACAACCTATACCAGCGTGGACACACACAAACACACATGCTCACTGTGACTAAATGCACAGTCTATACGAGCACACACACACACAACTCATTGTGACCCAACGCACACTCTATACCAGCACACACACATAACTCACTGTGACACAGTGCACAGGCTATATCAGCACACAGACACACACACACAAGGCTCACTGTGACTCAGTGCACTGTGTGTCGCACCACACACACAAACACACACATACACCTCAGTGAGTCAATGCAAAGCCCATACCAGCACACTCATACACACAGACACACACACACACACCTTACTTTGTTTCAATGGTCAGCCTATACCAACACACATATACACACCATACTGTGACTCAGTGCACTCTCTGAACCATCACAAAGACACACACACACGCACGGCTCATTGTGACTGAATGCAGCGTCCATACCAGCAAATACACACCACCCATCTGTGACTCAGTGCTCAGACTATTCCAGCCCCCCCAACACGTCTCATTGTGACTCAACGCACGGCAAATACCAGTCCACACACACAGACACACACATACACAAACACACGGCTCACTGTGACTCAATGCACACTTTGTATCAACACACACACATACACACCTCCGTGACTCAATGCTCAGCCTGTATCATCACACACACACATGCATACACAAACACACATACACACACAAGGTTCACTGTGATACAGTGCACAGCCTATAGCAGGACACACACACAGACACACGTCACTGTGACTCAAAGCACAGCCTATACCAGCACATACACACGAAAACACACTTTACTGTGACTCAATGCACAGCCTAATGCAGCACACACACACACACACACACACACACACCGCTCACTGTGACACAATGCACCACCTATACCAGCATGCAAACATGGCTCACTGTGACTCAGTGCACCATCCTTACCTACACACACACACACACGGCTCACTGTGACTCAATGCACAGTTTGTATCAACACACACACATACACACCTCCGTGACTCAATGCTTAGCCTGTATCATCACACACACACATGCATACACAAACACACATACACACACAAGGTTCACTGTGATACAATGCACAGCCTATAGCAGGACACACACACAGACACTCCTCACTGTGACTCAGTGCTCAGAATGTAATAGCCCCCCCCCACACACATACACCTCACTGACTCAATGCAAAGCCCATACGAGCACACATGCACACATACACACACCTGATTCAATGCTCCACCCATACCAGTGCACACACACACACCCCGAACTGTGATTCAATGCTCAGCCTATACCAACACACACACATACACACATACACACACACCTCATTGTGACTCAATGCACAGCCTATAGCAGCACACACACACACACATGCTGACTGAGAGTCAATGCACAGTATATACGAGCACACACACACACAACTCATTGTGCCTCAATGTATAGTCAATACCAGCACACACACAGACACACATAACTCACTGTGACTCAGTTCACAGCCTATATCACCACTCAGACACACACACGCAAGGCTCCCTGTGACTCAACGCACAGTCTGTAGCACCACACACACACACACATACACCTCAGTGACTCAATGCAAAGCCCATACCAGCACACACACACACACACACACGCTGACTGTGACTCAATGCAAAGTCTATACGAGCACACATACACACAACTCATTGTGACTCAATGCACAGCCAATACCAGTACACACACAGACACACATAACTCACTGTGACTCAGTTCACAGCCTATATCTCCACTCAGACACACACACGCAAGGCTCCCTGTGACTCAATGCACAGTCTGTAGCACCACACACACACACACACACATACACCTCAGTGACTCAGTGCAGTCCCATACCAGCACACACACACACACATGCTGACTGTGACTCAATGCACAGTGTATACGAGCACACACACACAACTCATTGTGACTCAGTGCACAGTCAATACCAGCACACACAGACACACATAACTCACTGTGACTCAGTGCACAGTCTGTAGCCCGCCCACACACACATCAGGGACTCAATGAAAAGCCCATACCGGCACGCACACACACACACACATACACACCTAAACGTGATTCAATGCTCAGCCTCTACCAGCACACACACAAACACACACACACACACACGCATGGCTCCTTGTGGTTCAATGTACATTTCATACCAGCACAGATACACACAACACATCTCACTGTAACTCAATGCTCAGACTGTACTACCAACACACACAACACACACACACGGCGCACTATGACTCAAAGCTCAGGCTCTACCAGAACACACACACACACACAAACACGCACTCATACATGGCTCACTGTGACTCAATGAACCAGTTATGCCATCACACACACACACACACAAACACACGGCTCACTGTGACTCAGTGCACAGTGTACACCTTTCCCGACTCCCACACACATGGCTCACTGTGACTCAATGCCCAGCTTATATCATTACACACACACACATACACACGTGGCTCACTGTGACTCAGTGCACTGCCTAAAGCAGCACAGAAACACGCACATGGACATACATGGCTCACTGTGACACAATGCACAGCCCAAACCAGTACACACACAAACCTCACTGTGACTGAATGCACAGCGTATACTGCACACACATACACAAACACAGAGCTCACTGTGACGCAATGCACAGCCTATACCAGTACACACGCATACACACGTCTCAATTTGACTCAATGAACAGCCTATAGCACCACACAGACACACATACAGGCTTCAGTGACTCAATGCAAAGCCCATTACCGACACACACACACACACACACACCTAAATGTGACTCAGTGCTCAGCCTGTACCAGCACACACAAACACACTCACCTTACAGTAACTCACGCACATTCCACACCATGAAATACAAACACACACACAGAGAGATATGCACAGCTCAATGAGACTCAATGCGCTGTCCATAATAGCAAATACACGCACACAGCACACCTCACTGTGACTCAATGATCTGATTATACCAGCACACTCACACACACACACACACACAAACACATGGCTCACTGTGACTCAGTGCACCGTATGCCTGCCCCCAGTCCCAGACACACATGGCTCACTGTGAATGAATGCACAGCCTATATCTTCACAACACATACACATACACACACACACACACACACACACACACACACCCCTCAGGGACTCAATGCAAAGCCCATACCAGCACACACACACATATACACACACTGAACTGTGACTCAATGCTCAGATTATACCAGCACAGACACAGAAACACATGACTCACTGTAACTCAGTGCAGAGCATATACCAGCCCCCCCCCACGGCTCACTGTGACTCAATGCACAGCCTATAGCAGCACACACACACACGCTCACTGTGACTCAATGCACAGTCAATACCAGCACACACACACACATAACTCACTGTGACTCAGTTCACAGCCTATATCAGCACTCACACACACACACACATGCTGAGAGTCAATGCACAGTGTATACAAGCACACACACACAACTCATTGTGCCTCAATGCACAATGACTCAATGCACTGTGACTCAATGCACAGTCCGTAGCCCCCCCACACACAACTCAGTGACTCAATGCAAAGCCCATTCCAGCGCACACAGACACACATAAACACACACACACCTAACTGTGATTCAATGCTCAGCCTCTACCAGCACACACACACACACAAACCCACACACACACACACATACCACATCTCACTGTAACTCAATGCTCAGACTGTACTACCCACACACACAACACACACACACACGGTGCACTGTGACTGAATGCTCAGCCTATAGCAGCACACACACACACATGCTCCCTATGACTCAATGCAGTCTATACGAGCACACACACACACAAATCATTGTGACTCCATGCACAGTCAATACCAGCACACACAGACACACATAACTCGTGACTCAGTTCACAGCCGATATCAGCACTCAAACACACACAAGGCTCACTGTGACTCAATGCACAGTCTGTAGCACCACACAAAAACACACACACATACTCACTGTGACTCAATGCAGAGTCTATACCAGCACACACACACACACACAAAACTCATTGTGACTCCATGCACAGTCAATACCAGCACACACACACTCACATACAAAGCTCACTGTGACTCATTGCACAGCCTATAGCAGTACACACACACACGTCTCAATTTGACTCAATGAACAGTGTGTAGCACCACACAAACACACATACAGGCCTCAGTGACTCTGCAAAGCCCATACCAGCACACACACACACACAAGTGTGACTGAGTGCTCAGCCTGTACCAGCACACACACACACACCTTACAGTAACTCATGCACATTCCACAACATGAACTACAAACACACACACACATGCACCACTCACTGTGACTCAATGCTCAGACTCTACCAGCCACCCCCACCACACACACACATAACCACGACGCACTGTGACTCAATGCTCTGCCTATACCAGCAATACAGAAACACACACAGACACCTCAGTGACTCAATGCAAAGCCCATACCAGCACACTCACACACACACAAACACACGGCTCACTGTGACAGAATGCACAGCTTATGTCTTCACACACACAACCTGATTCAATGCTCAGCCTCTACCAGCACACACACACACACACGCATGGCTCATTGTGACTCAATGTACATTTTATACCAGCACAAACACACACACACCTCACTGTAACTCAATGCTCAGACTGTACTACCCACACACACAACATACACACACACGGTGCACAGTGACTCAATGCTCAGCCTATACCAGAACACACACACACACACACAAACAGGCACTCATACATGGCTCACTGTGACTCAGTGAACCACCTATACCATCACACACACATGCGGCTCAATGTGACTCAAAGCCTATAGCAGCACACGCACACACTCACAAACACCCCTCTGTGACTCACTGCACAGCCTATACCAGCGCTCACACACACACACACACAGAGCTGTGAATCAATGCACAGTCTATGGTAGCACATACACACACACACACACAGCTCAGTGACTCAATGCAAAGCCTATACTAGCACATGCACCCCCCCACACACACACCTCACTGTGACTCAATGCACAGCCTATACCAGCATGCACACACACACACACAGCTGTGACTCAGTGCACAGTCTATACCAGCACATGCACACACACGCATGCACGGCTCAGTGTGATTCAGTGCACCATCCATACCAGCACATACACACATGCACACGCACCTCACTGTGACTCAATTCTCAGACTATACCAGCACACACACACACGGCACACTGTGACTCAATGCTCAGCCTATACCAGAACACAGACACACACAAACACGCACTCATACATGGTTCACTGTGACTCAGTGAACCACCGATACCAAGACAAACACACACACAAACACACACGGCTAACTGTGACTCAGTGCCCAGTCTATACCGGAACACAAATACACACACACACATACATAGCTCACAGACTCAATGCACAGCCTGTACTACCACAAACAGCAGGCTCACTGTGACTCAGTGCACAGCCTGTACCAGCACAGACACACACACATGGCTCTCTGTGACTCAATGCACTGCCTATAGCAGCACACAAACACACACACGGACATACATGGCTCAGTGCAACACAATGCAGTCCATACCAGTACACACACAAGCCTCACTGTGACAATGCACGGCGTATACCTGCACACACACACACACACAGCTCACTGTGACTCAACGAACGCCCTGTAGCACCACACAAACACACATACAGGCCTCAGTGACTCAATGCAAAGCCCCTACCGGCACACACACACACACCTAAGTGTGACGCAATGCTCAGCCTATACTTGCGCACACAAACACACACATCTTAAGGTAACTCATGCACATTCCACACCATGAAATACAAAATACAAACACACACACATTCACGGCTCACTCTGACTCAATGCACTGTCCATACGAGCACATACACACACAGCACACACCTCACTGTGACTCAATGATCTGATTATATGAGCACACTCATACACACACACACACACAAACACCCCTCACTGTGACTCACTACACAACCTATACCAGCGTGGACACACACAAACACACATGCTCACTGTGACTAAATGCACAGTCTATACGAGCACACACACACACAACTCATTGTGACCCAACGCACACTCTATACCAGCACACACACATAACTCACTGTGACACAGTGCACAGGCTATATCAGCACACAGACACACACACACAAGGCTCACTGTGACTCAGTGCACTGTGTGTCGCACCACACACACAAACACACACATACACCTCAGTGAGTCAATGCAAAGCCCATACCAGCACACTCATACACACAGACACACACACACACACCTTACTTTGTTTCAATGGTCAGCCTATACCAACACACATATACACACCATACTGTGACTCAGTGCACTCTCTGAACCATCACAAAGACACACACACACGCACGGCTCATTGTGACTGAATGCAGCGTCCATACCAGCAAATACACACCACCCATCTGTGACTCAGTGCTCAGACTATTCCAGCCCCCCCCAACACGTCTCATTGTGACTCAACGCACGGCAAATACCAGTCCACACACACAGACACACACATACACAAACACACGGCTCACTGTGACTCAATGCACACTTTGTATCAACACACACACATACACACCTCCGTGACTCAATGCTCAGCCTGTATCATCACACACACACATGCATACACAAACACACATACACACACAAGGTTCACTGTGATACAGTGCACAGCCTATAGCAGGACACACACACAGACACACGTCACTGTGACTCAAAGCACAGCCTATACCAGCACATACACACGAAAACACACTTTACTGTGACTCAATGCACAGCCTAATGCAGCACACACACACACACACACACACACACCGCTCACTGTGACACAATGCACCACCTATACCAGCATGCAAACATGGCTCACTGTGACTCAGTGCACCATCCTTACCTACACACACACACACACGGCTCACTGTGACTCAATGCACAGTTTGTATCAACACACACACATACACACCTCCGTGACTCAATGCTTAGCCTGTATCATCACACACACACATGCATACACAAACACACATACACACACAAGGTTCACTGTGATACAATGCACAGCCTATAGCAGGACACACACACAGACACTCCTCACTGTGACTCAGTGCTCAGACTGTAATAGCCGCCCCCCACACACATACACCTCACTGACTCAATGCAAAGCCCATACGAGCACACATGCACACATACACACACCTGATTCAATGCTCCACCCATACCAGTGCACACACACACACCCCGAACTGTGATTCAATGCTCAGCCTATACCAACACACACACATACACACATACACACACACCTCATTGTGACTCAATGCACAGCCTATAGCAGCACACACACACACACATGCTGACTGAGAGTCAATGCACAGTATATACGAGCACACACACACACAACTCATTGTGCCTCAATGTATAGTCAATACCAGCACACACACAGACACACATAACTCACTGTGACTCAGTTCACAGCCTATATCACCACTCAGACACACACACGCAAGGCTCCCTGTGACTCAACGCACAGTCTGTAGCACCACACACACACACACATACACCTCAGTGACTCAATGCAAAGCCCATACCAGCACACACACACACACACACACGCTGACTGTGACTCAATGCAAAGTCTATACGAGCACACATACACACAACTCATTGTGACTCAATGCACAGCCAATACCAGTACACACACAGACACACATAACTCACTGTGACTCAGTTCACAGCCTATATCTCCACTCAGACACACACACGCAAGGCTCCCTGTGACTCAATGCACAGTCTGTAGCACCACACACACACACACACACATACACCTCAGTGACTCAGTGCAGTCCCATACCAGCACACACACACACACATGCTGACTGTGACTCAATGCACAGTGTATACGAGCACACACACACAACTCATTGTGACTCAGTGCACAGTCAATACCAGCACACACAGACACACATAACTCACTGTGACTCAGTGCACAGTCTGTAGCCCGCCCACACACACATCAGGGACTCAATGAAAAGCCCATACCGGCGCGCACACACACACACACATACACACCTAAACGTGATTCAATGCTCAGCCTCTACCAGCACACACACAAACACACACACACACACACGCATGGCTCCTTGTGGTTCAATGTACATTTCATACCAGCACAGATACACACAACACATCTCACTGTAACTCAATGCTCAGACTGTACTACCAACACACACAACACACACACACGGCGCACTATGACTCAAAGCTCAGGCTCTACCAGAACACACACACACACACAAACACGCACTCATACATGGCTCACTGTGACTCAATGAACCAGTTATGCCATCACACACACACACACACAAACACACGGCTCACTGTGACTCAGTGCACAGTGTACACCTTTCCCGACTCCCACACACATGGCTCACTGTGACTCAATGCCCAGCTTATATCATTACACACACACACATACACACGTGGCTCACTGTGACTCAGTGCACTGCCTAAAGCAGCACAGAAACACGCACATGGACATACATGGCTCACTGTGACACAATGCACAGCCCAAACCAGTACACACACAAACCTCACTGTGACTGAATGCACAGCGTATACTGCACACACATACACAAACACAGAGCTCACTGTGACGCAATGCACAGCCTATACCAGTACACACGCATACACACGTCTCAATTTGACTCAATGAACAGCCTATAGCACCACACAGACACACATACAGGCTTCAGTGACTCAATGCAAAGCCCATTACCGACACACACACACACACACACACCTAAATGTGACTCAGTGCTCAGCCTGTACCAGCACACACAAACACACTCACCTTACAGTAACTCACGCACATTCCACACCATGAAATACAAACACACACACACAGAGATATGCACAGCTCAATGAGACTCAATGCGCTGTCCATAATAGCAAATACACGCACACAGCACACCTCACTGTGACTCAATGATCTGATTATACCAGCACACTCACACACACACACACACACAAACACATGGCTCACTGTGACTCAGTGCACCGTATGCCTGCCCCCAGTCCCAGACACACATGGCTCACTGTGAATGAATGCACAGCCTATATCTTCACAACACATACACATACACACACACACACACACACACACACACACCCCCCTCAGGGACTCAATGCAAAGCCCATACCAGCACACACACACATATACACACACTGAACTGTGACTCAATGCTCAGATTATACCAGCACAGACACAGAAACACATGACTCACTGTAACTCAGTGCAGAGCATATACCAGCCCCCCCCCACGGCTCACTGTGACTCAATGCACAGCCTATAGCAGCACACACACACACGCTCACTGTGACTCAATGCACAGTCAATACCAGCACACACACACACATAACTCACTGTGACTCAGTTCACAGCCTATATCAGCACTCACACACACACACACACATGCTGAGAGTCAATGCACAGTGTATACAAGCACACACACACAACTCATTGTGCCTCAATGCACAATGACTCAATGCACTGTGACTCAATGCACAGTCCGTAGCCCCCCCACACACAACTCAGTGACTCAATGCAAAGCCCATTCCAGCGCACACAGACACACATAAACACACACACACCTAACTGTGATTCAATGCTCAGCCTCTACCAGCACACACACACACACAAACCCACACACACACACACATACCACATCTCACTGTAACTCAATGCTCAGACTGTACTACCCACACACACAACACACACGGTGCACTGTGACTGAATGCTCAGCCTATAGCAGCACACACACACACATGCTCCCTATGACTCAATGCAGTCTATACGAGCACACACACACACAAATCATTGTGACTCCATGCACAGTCAATACCAGCACACACAGACACACATAACTCATTGTGACTCAGTTCACAGCCGATATCAGCACTCAAACACACACAAGGCTCACTGTGACTCAATGCACAGTCTGTAGCACCACACAAAAACACACACACATACTCACTGTGACTCAATGCAGAGTCTATACCAGCACACACACACACACACAAAACTCATTGTGACTCCATGCACAGTCAATACCAGCACACACACACTCACATACAAAGCTCACTGTGACTCATTGCACAGCCTATAGCAGTACACACACACACGTCTCAATTTGACTCAATGAACAGTGTGTAGCACCACACAAACACACATACAGGCCTCAGTGACTCTGCAAAGCCCATACCAGCACACACACACACACAAGTGTGACTGAGTGCTCAGCCTGTACCAGCACACACACACACACCTTACAGTAACTCATGCACATTCCACAACATGAACTACAAACACACACACACATGCACCACTCACTGTGACTCAATGCTCAGACTCTACCAGCCACCCCCACCACACACACACATAACCACGACGCACTGTGACTCAATGCTCTGCCTATACCAGCAATACAGAAACACACACAGACACCTCAGTGACTCAATGCAAAGCCCATACCAGCACACTCACACACACACAAACACACGGCTCACTGTGACAGAATGCACAGCTTATGTCTTCACACACACAACCTGATTCAATGCTCAGCCTCTACCAGCACACACACACACACACGCATGGCTCATTGTGACTCAATGTACATTTTATACCAGCACAAACACACACACACCTCACTGTAACTCAATGCTCAGACTGTACTACCCACACACACAACATACACACACACGGTGCACAGTGACTCAATGCTCAGCCTATACCAGAACACACACACACACACACAAACAGGCACTCATACATGGCTCACTGTGACTCAGTGAACCACCTATACCATCACACACACATGCGGCTCAATGTGACTCAAAGCCTATAGCAGCACACGCACACACTCACAAACACCCCTCTGTGACTCACTGCACAGCCTATACCAGCGCTCACACACACACACACACAGAGCTGTGAATCAATGCACAGTCTATGGTAGCACATACACACACACACACAGCTCAGTGACTCAATGCAAAGCCTATACTAGCACATGCACCCCCCCACACACACACCTCACTGTGACTCAATGCACAGCCTATACCAGCATGCACACACACACACACAGCTGTGACTCAGTGCACAGTCTATACCAGCACATGCACACACACGCATGCACGGCTCAGTGTGATTCAGTGCACCATCCATACCAGCACATACACACATGCACACGCACCTCACTGTGACTCAATTCTCAGACTATACCAGCACACACACACACGGCACACTGTGACTCAATGCTCAGCCTATACCAGAACACAGACACACACAAACACGCACTCATACATGGTTCACTGTGACTCAGTGAACCACCGATACCAAGACAAACACACACACAAACACACACGGCTAACTGTGACTCAGTGCCCAGTCTATACCGGAACACAAATACACACACACACATACATAGCTCACAGACTCAATGCACAGCCTGTACTACCACAAACAGCAGGCTCACTGTGACTCAGTGCACAGCCTGTACCAGCACAGACACACACACATGGCTCTCTGTGACTCAATGCACTGCCTATAGCAGCACACAAACACACACACGGACATACATGGCTCAGTGCGACACAATGCAGTCCATACCAGTACACACACAAGCCTCACTGTGACTGAATGCATGGCGTATACCTGCACACACACACACACACAGCTCACTGTGACTCAACGAACGCCCTGTAGCACCACACAAACACACATACAGGCCTCAGTGACTCAATGCAAAGCCCCTACCGGCACACACACACACACCTAAGTGTGACTCAATGCTCAGCCTATACCTGCGCACACAAACACACACATCTTAAGGTAACTCATGCACATTCCACACCATGAAATACAAAATACAAACACACACACATTCACGGCTCACTCTGACTCAATGCACTGTCCATACGAGCACACACACACAACTCATTGTGACCCAACGCACACTCTATACCAGCACACACACATAACTCACTGTGACACAGTGCACAGGCTATATCAGCACACAGACACACACACACAAGGCTCACTGTGACTCAGTGCACTGTGTGTAGCACCACACACACAAACACACAAACACACACATACACCTCAGTGAGTCAATGCAAAGCCCATACCAGCACACTCATACACACAGACACACACACACACCTTACTGTGTTTCAATGGTCAGCCTATACCAACACACATATACACACCATACTGTGACTCAGTGCACTCTCTGAACCATCACAAAGACACACACACACGCACGGCTCATTGTGACTGAATGCAGCGTCCATACCAGCAAATACACACCACCCATCTGTGACTCAGTGCTCAGACTATTCCAGCCCCCCCAACACGTCTCATTGTGACTCAACGCACGGCAAATACCAGTCCACACACACAGACACACACATACACAAACACACGGCTCACTGTGACTCAATGCACACTTTGTATCAACACACACACATACACACCTCCGTGACTCAATGCTCAGCCTGTATCATCACACACACACATGCATACACAAACACACATACACACACAAGGTTCACTGTGATACAATGCACAGCCTATAGCAGGACACACACACAGACACTCCTCACTGTGACTCAGTGCTCAGACTGTAATAGCCCCCCCCCACACACATACACCTCACTGACTCAATGCAAAGCCCATACGAGCACACATGCACACATACACACACCTGATTCAATGCTCCACCCATACCAGTGCACACACACACACCCCAAACTGTGATTCAATGCTCAGCCTATACCAACACACACACACATACACACATACACACACACCTCATTGTGACTCAATGCACAGCCTATAGCAGCACACACACACACACACATGCTGACTGAGAGTCAATGCACAGTATATACGAGCACACACACACACAACTCATTGTGCCTCAATGTATAGTCAATACCAGCACACACACAGACACACATAACTCACTGTGACTCAGTTCACAGCCTATATCAGCACTCAGAAACACACACGGAAGGCTCACAGTGACCCAATACACAGTCTGTATCACCCCAGAAACACACAGACACACACACACACACACATACCCCTCAGTGACTCAATACAAAGCCATTACCAGCACACACACACACACACACACACACCTGTGATTCAGTGCTCAGCCTAAACCAGCAGACACATATACACACACACACACACCTTACTGTGACTCAGTGCACCCCCTAGACCACTACGTACACACACACACACACACACACACGGCTAATTGTGACTCAATGGAGAGTCCATCCCAGCACATACACACATGCAACACACCTCACAGTGAATCAATGCTCAGACTATACTAGCCCACACCCCCACACACAACACACCTCACTGTGACTCAATACTCAGACTATACTAGCCCACACCCACACACACCAACATACACCTCACTGACTCAATGCACAGCCCATACGAGGACACATGCACACATACACACACCTAACTGATTCAATGCTCCGCCCATACCAGTGTACACACACACATACCCCTAACTGTGATTCAATGCTCAGCCTATACCAACACACACACATACACACACACCTCATTGTGACTCAATACACATCCTATAGCAGCACACACACACACACATGCTGACTGTGACTCAATGTGCAGTCTATACAAGCACGCACACAAACAACTCATTGTGACTGAGTGCACAGTCAATACCAGCACACACACAGACACACATAACTCACTGTGACTCGGTTCACAGCCTATATCACCACTCAGACACACACACGCAAGGCTCACTGTGACTCAATGCACAGTCTGTAGCACCACACACACAGACACATACACCTCAGTGACTCAATGCAAAGCCCATACCAGCACACACACACACACACACGCTGTGACTCAATGCAAAGTCTATACGAGCACACATACAACTCATTGTGACTCAATGCACAGTCAATACCAGCACACACACAGACACACATAACTCACTGTGACTCAGTTCACAGCCTATATCACCACTCAGACACACACGCAAGGCTCACTGTGACTCAATGCACAGTCTGTAGCACCACACAAAAACACACACACATACTCACTATGACTCAATGCACAGTCTATACCAGCACACACACACACACACATAACTCACTGTGACTCAGTGCACAGGCTATATCATCACACAGACACACACACACAAGGCTGTGACCTAGTGAATAGTCTGTAGCACCACACACACACTGACACATACACCTCAGTGACTCAATGCAAAGCCCATACCAGCACACACAAACACATACACACACCTGTGATTCAATGCTCAGCCTAAACCAGCACACACATACACACACACACAGCTGTGACTCAATGCACACCCTAGACCACTACGTACACACACACACGCGGCTAATTGTGGCTCAAGAGAGTCCATACCAGCACATACACACACACAACACACCTCACTGTGACTCAATGCTCAGACTATACTAGCCCCCCCCACACACATACACCTCAGTGACTCAATGCAAAGCCCATACGAGCACACGTGCACACATACACACACTTAATTGATTCAGTGCTCCACCCATACCAGTGCAGACACACCCGTGATTCAATGCTCAGCCTATACCAGCACACACACACACACCTCATTGACTCAATGCACAGCCTACAGCAGTACACACACACACATGCTGTGACTCAATGCACAGTCTATACGAGCACACACACAGACACACGTAACTCACTGTGACTTAGTTCACAGCCTATATCAGCACTCAGATGTACACACGCAAGGCTCACAGTGACTCAATGCACAGTCTGTAGCACCACACACACACAGACACACACACCTCAGTGAGTCAATACAAAGCCCATAGCAGCACACACACTCCCACACCTGTGACTCAATGCTAAGCCTATAGCAGCACACATATACACACCATACTGTGACTCAGTGCATACTCTACACCATCACAAAGACACACACACACTCACGGCTCATTGTGACTGAATGCACCGTCCATACCAGCACATACACACACACAACACATCTGTCAGTCAATGCTCAGACTGTACAACCCACACACACAACACACGGTGCACTGTGACTCAATGCTCAGCCTATGCCAGAACACACACACACACAAACAAACACACACTCATACATGGCTCACTGTGACTTAGTGAACCACCTATACCATCACACACACACACACACACACAGAGACACCTCAGTGACTCAATGGAGAGCCCATACCAGCCCCCCCCCACACACCTGTGATTCAGTGTGCAGCCTCTACCAGCACACACACACCATACTGTGACTCAACGCACACTCTACACCACCACATACACACACACACATACACACACATACGCATGCCTCTTTGTGACTCAATGTGCTGTCCATACCAGCACATATACACACACACAACACACCTCACTGTGACTCTATGCTGAGACCATAGTAGCCCCCCCCCCACACACGGCACACTGTGACTCAATTCTAAGCCTATACCAGCACATACAGAAACACACACACACCCCAGTGACTCAATGCAAAGTCCATACCAGCATACATACACACATATACGCAGCTAAGTGTGACTCGGTGCTCAGCCTGTACCAGCACACACACAGACACACACGCCACCCACACGGCTCTGTGACTCATTGCGGAGCCTGTACCAGCATAAAATCACGGCTCACTTATCACTCAATGCTTAGTCTGTAGCAGCACACACACACACACACACACACACACAAACAAACACCTCACTGTGACTCAATGCAAAGCCCATACAGGCACACACACACACACCTGAGTCAATGCAGTCTTTACCAACACACACACACACACACACACCTGTGAGTCAATGCAGTCTTTACCAACACACACACACACACACGCATGGCTTAATGTGACTCAACGCACAGCCTATACCATCACATACACACACGAAGACACACAGGCACGGCTCACTGTTAATCAATGCACAGTCCATACCAACACATACACACACACACAGGCACCTTACTGTAACTAAATTCACATTGTATACCAGCACAGACACACAGAAACATGCATTCACACATGGCTCACTGTGAATCAATGAACCATCTACACCATCACACACATACAGACACACACACACACACGGCTCACTGTGACTCAATGCACTGCCGAAAGCAGCACACAAACACACACAGACATACATGGCTCACTGTGACACAATGTAGTCCATACGAGTACACACACAAGCCTCACTGTGACTGAATGCACGGCGTATACCTGCACATACACACACAGCTCACTGTGACTCAATGCACATTCTATACCATCACACACACACTCACATACAAAGCTCACTGTGACTCATTGCACAGCCTATAGCAGTACACACACACACACACACGTCTCAATTTGACTCAATGAACAGTCTGTAGCACCACACAAACACACATACAGGCCTCAGTGCCTCTGCAAAGCCCATACCAGCACACACACACACACAAGTGTGACTGAGTGCTCAGCCTGTACCAGCACACACACACACACCTTACAGTAACTCATGCACATTCCACAACATGAACTACAAACACACACACACATGCACCACTCACTGTGACTCAATGCTCAGACTCTACCAGCCACCCCCCACCACACACACACATAACCACGATGCACTGTGACTCAATGCTCTGCCTATACCAGCAATACAGAAACACACACAGACACGTCAGTGACTCAATGCAAAGCCCATACCAGCACACTCACACACACACAAACACACGGCTCACTGTGACAGAATGCACAGCTTATGTCTTCACACACACAACCTGATTCAATGCTCAGCCTCTACCAGCACACACACACACACACGCATGGCTCATTGTGACTCAATGTACATTTTATACCAGCACAAACACACACACACCTCACTGTAACTCAATGCTCAGACTGTACTACCCACACACACAACATACACACACACGGTGCACAGTGACTCAATGCTCAGCCTATACCAGAACACACACACACACACACAAACAGGCACTCATACATGGCTCACTGTGACTCAGTGAACCACCTATACCATCACACACACATGCGGCTCAATGTGACTCAAAGCCTATAGCAGCACACGCACACACTCACAAACACCCCTCTGTGACTCACTGCACAGCCTATACCAGCGCTCACACACACACACACACAGAGCTGTGAATCAATGCACAGTCTATGGTAGCACACATACACACACACACACACAGCTCAGTGACTCAATGCAAAGCCTATACTAGCACATGCACCCCCCCACACACACACCTCACTGTGACTCAATGCACAGCCTATACCAGCATGCACACACACACACACAGCTGTGACTCAGTGCACAGTCTATACCAGCACATGCACACACACGCATGCACGGCTCAGTGTGATTCAGTGCACCATCCATACCAGCACATACACACATGCACACGCACCTCACTGTGACTCAATTCTCAGACTATACCAGCACACACACACACGGCACACTGTGACTCAATGCTCAGCCTATACCAGAACACAGACACACACAAACACGCACTCATACATGGTTCACTGTGACTCAGTGAACCACCGATACCAAGACAAACACACACACAAACACACACGGCTAACTGTGACTCAGTGCCCAGTCTATACCGGAACACAAATACACACACACACATACATAGCTCACAGACTCAATGCACAGCCTGTACTACCACAAACAGCAGGCTCACTGTGACTCAGTGCACAGCCTGTACCAGCACAGACACACACACATGGCTCTCTGTGACTCAATGCACTGCCTATAGCAGCACACAAACACACACACGGACATACATGGCTCAGTGCAACACAATGCAGTCCATACCAGTACACACACAAGCCTCACTGTGACAATGCACGGCGTATACCTGCACACACACACACACACAGCTCACTGTGACTCAACGAACGCCCTGTAGCACCACACAAACACACATACAGGCCTCAGTGACTCAATGCAAAGCCCCTACCGGCACACACACACACACCTAAGTGTGACGCAATGCTCAGCCTATACTTGCGCACACAAACACACACATCTTAAGGTAACTCATGCACATTCCACACCATGAAATACAAAATACAAACACACACACATTCACGGCTCACTCTGACTCAATGCACTGTCCATACGAGCACATACACACACAGCACACACCTCACTGTGACTCAATGATCTGATTATATGAGCACACTCATACACACACACACACACAAACACCCCTCACTGTGACTCACTGCACAACCTATACCAGCGTGGACACACACAAACACACATGCTCACTGTGACTAAATGCACAGTCTATACGAGCACACACACACACAACTCATTGTGACCCAACGCACACTCTATACCAGCACACACACATAACTCACTGTGACACAGTGCACAGGCTATATCAGCACACAGACACACACACACAAGGCTCACTGTGACTCAGTGCACTGTGTGTCGCACCACACACACAAACACACACATACACCTCAGTGAGTCAATGCAAAGCCCATACCAGCACACTCATACACACAGACACACACACACACACCTTACTTTGTTTCAATGGTCAGCCTATACCAACACACATATACACACCATACTGTGACTCAGTGCACTCTCTGAACCATCACAAAGACACACACACACGCACGGCTCATTGTGACTGAATGCAGCGTCCATACCAGCAAATACACACCACCCATCTGTGACTCAGTGCTCAGACTATTCCAGCCCCCCCAACACGTCTCATTGTGACTCAACGCACGGCAAATACCAGTCCACACACACAGACACACACATACACAAACACACGGCTCACTGTGACTCAATGCACACTTTGTATCAACACACACACATACACACCTCCGTGACTCAATGCTCAGCCTGTATCATCACACACACACATGCATACACAAACACACATACACACACAAGGTTCACTGTGATACAGTGCACAGCCTATAGCAGGACACACACACAGACACACGTCACTGTGACTCAAAGCACAGCCTATACCAGCACATACACACGAAAACACACTTTACTGTGACTCAATGCACAGCCTAATGCAGCACACACACACACACACACACACACCGCTCACTGTGACACAATGCACCACCTATACCAGCATGCAAACATGGCTCACTGTGACTCAGTGCACCATCCTTACCTACACACACACACACACGGCTCACTGTGACTCAATGCACAGTTTGTATCAACACACACACATACACACCTCCGTGACTCAATGCTTAGCCTGTATCATCACACACACACATGCATACACAAACACACATACACACACAAGGTTCACTGTGATACAATGCACAGCCTATAGCAGGACACACACACAGACACTCCTCACTGTGACTCAGTGCTCAGAATGTAATAGCCCCCACACACACACATACACCTCACTGACTCAATGCAAAGCCCATACGAGCACACATGCACACATACACACACCTGCTGACTGTGACTCAATGCACAGTGTATACGAGCACACACACACAACTCATTGTGACTCAGTGCACAGTCAATACCAGCACACACAGACACACATAACTCACTGTGACTCAGTGCACAGTCTGTAGCCCGCCCACACACACATCAGGGACTCAATGAAAAGCCCATACCGGCACGCACACACACACACACATACACACCTAAACGTGATTCAATGCTCAGCCTCTACCAGCACACACACAAACACACACACACACACACACGCATGGCTCCTTGTGGTTCAATGTACATTTCATACCAGCACAGATACACACAACACATCTCACTGTAACTCAATGCTCAGACTGTACTACCAACACACACAACACACACACACGGCGCACTATGACTCAAAGCTCAGGCTCTACCAGAACACACACACACACACAAACACGCACTCATACATGGCTCACTGTGACTCAATGAACCAGTTATGCCATCACACACACACACACACAAACACACGGCTCACTGTGACTCAGTGCACAGTGTACACCTTTCCCGACTCCCACACACATGGCTCACTGTGACTCAATGCCCAGCTTATATCATTACACACACACACATACACACGTGGCTCACTGTGACTCAGTGCACTGCCTAAAGCAGCACAGAAACACGCACATGGACATACATGGCTCACTGTGACACAATGCACAGCCCAAACCAGTACACACACAAACCTCACTGTGACTGAATGCACAGCGTATACTGCACACACATACACAAACACAGAGCTCACTGTGACGCAATGCACAGCCTATACCAGTACACACGCATACACACGTCTCAATTTGACTCAATGAACAGCCTATAGCACCACACAGACACACATACAGGCTTCAGTGACTCAATGCAAAGCCCATTACCGACACACACACACACACACACACACACCTAAATGTGACTCAGTGCTCAGCCTGTACCAGCACACACAAACACACTCACCTTACAGTAACTCACGCACATTCCACACCATGAAATACAAACACACACACACAGAGATATGCACAGCTCAATGAGACTCAATGCGCTGTCCATAATAGCAAACACACGCACACAGCACACCTCACTGTGACTCAATGATCTGATTATACCAGCACACTCACACACACACACACACACAAACACATGGCTCACTGTGACTCAGTGCACCGTATGCCTGCCCCCAGTCCCAGACACACATGGCTCACTGTGAATGAATGCACAGCCTATATCTTCACAACACATACACATACACACACACACACACACACACACACACACACACCCCTCAGGGACCCAATGCAAAGCCCATACCAGCACACACACACATATACACACACCGAACTGTGACTCAATGCTCAGATTATACCAGCACAGACACAGAAACACATGACTCACTGTAACTCAGTGCAGAGCATATACCAGCCCCCCCCCACGGCTCACTGTGACTCAATGCACAGCCTATAGCAGCACACACACACACGCTCACTGTGACTCAATGCACAGTCAATACCAGCACACACACACACATAACTCACTGTGACTCAGTTCACAGCCTATATCAGCACTCACACACACACACACACATGCTGAGAGTCAATGCACAGTGTATACAAGCACACACACACAACTCATTGTGCCTCAATGCACAATGACTCAATGCACTGTGACTCAATGCACAGTCCGTAGCCCCCCCACACACAACTCAGTGACTCAATGCAAAGCCCATTCCAGCGCACACAGACACACATAAACACACACACACCTAACTGTGATTCAATGCTCAGCCTCTACCAGCACACACACACACACAAACCCCCCCCCACACACACATACCACATCTCACTGTAACTCAATGCTCAGACTGTACTACCCACACACACAACATACACACACACGGTGCACTGTGACTGAATGCTCAGCCTATAGCAGCACACACACACACATGCTCCCTATGACTCAATGCAGTCTATACGAGCACACACACACACAAATCATTGTGACTCCATGCACAGTCAATACCAGCACACACAGACACACATAACTCGTGACTCAGTTCACAGCCGATATCAGCACTCAAACACACACAAGGCTCACTGTGACTCAATGCACAGTCTGTAGCACCACACAAAAACACACACACATACTCACTGTGACTCAATGCAGAGTCTATACCAGCACACACACACACACACAAAACTCATTGTGACTCCATGCACAGTCAATACCAGCACACACACACTCACATACAAAGCTCACTGTGACTCATTGCACAGCCTATAGCAGTACACACACACACGTCTCAATTTGACTCAATGAACAGTGTGTAGCACCACACAAACACACATACAGGCCTCAGTGACTCTGCAAAGCCCATACCAGCACACACACACACACAAGTGTGACTGAGTGCTCAGCCTGTACCAGCACACACACACACACCTTACAGTAACTCATGCACATTCCACAACATGAACTACAAACACACACACACATGCACCACTCACTGTGACTCAATGCTCAGACTCTACCAGCCACCCCCACCACACACACACATAACCACGACGCACTGTGACTCAATGCTCTGCCTATACCAGCAATACAGAAACACACACAGACACCTCAGTGACTCAATGCAAAGCCCATACCAGCACACTCACACACACACAAACACACGGCTCACTGTGACAGAATGCACAGCTTATGTCTTCACACACACAACCTGATTCAATGCTCAGCCTCTACCAGCACACACACACACACACGCATGGCTCATTGTGACTCAATGTACATTTTATACCAGCACAAACACACACACACCTCACTGTAACTCAATGCTCAGACTGTACTACCCACACACACAACATACACACACACGGTGCACAGTGACTCAATGCTCAGCCTATACCAGAACACACACACACACACACAAACAGGCACTCATACATGGCTCACCTATACCATCACACACACATGCGGCTCAATGTGACTCAAAGCCTATAGCAGCACACGCACACACTCACAAACACCCCTCTGTGACTCACTGCACAGCCTATACCAGCGCTCACACACACACACACACAGAGCTGTGAATCAATGCACAGTCTATGGTAGCACATACACACACACACACACAGCTCAGTGACTCAATGCAAAGCCTATACTAGCACATGCACCCCCCCACACACACACCTCACTGTGACTCAATGCACAGCCTATACCAGCATGCACACACACACACACAGCTGTGACTCAGTGCACAGTCTATACCAGCACATGCACACACACGCATGCACGGCTCAGTGTGATTCAGTGCACCATCCATACCAGCACATACACACATGCACACGCACCTCACTGTGACTCAATTCTCAGACTATACCAGCACACACACACACGGCAC